>NC_142823.1:4829473-4980394 GCF_057945365.1 Rhopilema esculentum | reverse complement strand
ATAAATGTATGTTGGTCATATAACAGAAATTTTTGGCTATATTGACTTTCATCAGCGTTCGAATTACCAAAATTTCGCTTTGAATGTATTTCATCAAGATTTAAGGTTACCGCTGAGACATAATTACCAAAACCTGAAATATCTGTATATCAAATCCTTTAGGCTTGTATTAAATCTATCATTCCAATAAATACTAAATAAGTATTTATTTCAACAAAACCTCATTCACTGCACACCATTTTAACATCGCTAATATGTGAATGCATAGTAACAGCGAAATTATGAAGGCAAAACTTTAAATTCTTTGTTGTGGCAAAAACAAATGTTTTTCCTTTTTCTTAAAATTTCCTGATTTATTAAGCAAAATTTTCTTAACTTTGAAATATAGTTCTACATAGTCCTGTTCTAAAATCCAACATTGAAGCAGAGCAATTTTTTATTCCAATGTTGTTCTTTTAGGGACCGATGTCGAACAATGGCAAATGTTATGGGAGATTCAATCGGAGCCGGAATTGTCCAACATCTGTCAAGACACGAGCTCGAGAAATACGATGACCCTGAATCGCCAGGAGCTACTATCCAACTTCATCCGGTTCCTGAAATTGAATCCCGACAGCTGTAAAATAAACCACCTTGATACTATGGAGATAACATATATAATTTTCGATCTGGCGAAGATTTTCGAGTGGCCGTCTTTTTTCAGAAATGGATATATTCAAGGTACACAATTGCTGTTTTCCTGTTCGTACTTCCTTAACGGAAGAACTTCTGTAGATTTCTTGGAAATTTATGAGTTTCCCAGGAAATTGAGGTTTTTCAAGCTACACGGATTTCGTCGATATTTTTTTTTATCAGTCACATTATGCGTTCGTAACGTAGCAATCATTTCGATGTCATGTTCTTCGAGCTGAGTTCTAGAAACCATATTTTGTTAGCGAAAATATAAGGTTGTTAATGGAGCGCATTATTTCGTAGTAATTCCGGCATTTACTTGTAGTTATCTACTTTACAATTCCACGATAAAAGCACCAGGGTTTTAATTGAGGCCCGATATAGTGTACATAAAGATACAGTTTCTCCTTGCATTTTCAGTAAATTATCTAAAGTTTTCCCGTAAAACCCGGACCTATAATCCTTGTCAAAAATTTTGGAACACCTACAAAGATTTTAAAAATTTGTTCAAAAACCCAATCCCACTCTCTCTCTCTCTCTCTCTCTCTCTCTCTCTCTCTCTCTCTCTCTCTCTCTCTCTCTCTCTCTTTCTCTCTCTCTCCCTCTCTCTCTCTCTCTCACGCCTAAATTTGAGAAATCAACAGTGTACAGATTGGGGAGGCTGACAAAGATCATCGAACTCTGATGCTGTTATGTATCAGCGATTTTTGGCAATGATTGTACCAAGTCACTTAACACGCATGACATACATGCCCTGAGCTTTTATTACTGTTTCTATGGAGACGTGATCCTGTGTGTTTCATACTTTACACATCGAAACAATCAATGCAATTTCTGCGTTGCCTTCCACATTTAGAATAATACAGAATGGTTATCGAAACCCTTTTTTCTTTCATTTTTTTCTTGATAGTCAATAGATATGATGTCTCCATATTTTAATAAGTTGAGACGCGTCACCGAACATTTCATCTTAAAATGATTTTTGCATTCTCAAGAACCGTGGCTCGGCTACTGTTTTTGAAAATTCATTTAACTCAAGCCGTTCACTTCGGTTGAAAATATTTTGTGTGACGTCATGAGGATCTGCAATAGGCTTGCGTGAACCCTTGGCGGCTGCTCATTTTTTCCCTTCAATATACCAAAATCATAGGATTAATAGAGAAGATGACCAAAACCCTGTAAATAGCTTTCATTTTATTTATTAATTCGCTGAAGCAATTGGTTGAAAATATTCTGCCTGCTAATTTGCTAGGTTTTAAAAAAAATTTAATACACCATGTTAGACTGTACTTGCTTAGTTTTTCAATTTTGTTCTCTTTTCGGAAGATATGTTTATCTTTTCTTTTGCACATTAAGACTTAACTTTGTTGCTAGATTTCTTAAGCATGCATAGAGTGGTAGTAGTTTCCAGTTATTATCGATCGGTTTGAACGTTGCATTTGTAAATATGGCCTAAAGAATGGCGATTTTCATTGTAGAAGATGATTCGATTTGCCCGAAGTCGGATCTCAATCGATTCTATAATATATATTTTCGTTTCAACTTCACTTGATCGCAATGCCTGCCATAAGTAACTGGAACAGCCAAACTCGCCTGTAGTTTCTTTGTTTTTTATTTCTTTCAACGAATACATCGCTTCTTCTCCCGTTTTCGCTCAAGGCAATGTTGATAGCTATGGTCACGTTTGACAAATTTTACAAGAAAAGCTTTTTTCCTGTCCATTTGTAGCAACCAATTTTGTTTGAAGGGGGAAGAGGCTTGTCTGTTTCGATCTTGTAAATCGGTTTTCCAAGACCTTGATGATTTTACAGGCGATAATTTTGCTGCTCCTAAAACCCACAAAAACCCATTTGTCTGATGGTATGCGGTATATCAAATTAGTCGTGCATTTTCTACAATGAAATTTGATAACAGTTTTGCACCCTTTAGTAGAAAAGCCCGGCATTAACAAAGTTTTAAAGTTGTGAGTAGCAACTTGTATGTTTAATTAGTTTTTTGTTCATTAATTTATTTGTTTTTCTTGCGCTTTATGCCAAGGCATGGTGCATTTGTAAGACCAGATTTTAGGCTACTCTTCCACTTTTGTTTTTTATATAAAGACGTCATATCATTCCTTTATTCCCACAACCAGTGTAATAAGCTACCTTCGGTGATATCAGCATTTAAGTTCAACCTGTATATAGCTTTAAACTTCCCCTCGCAACGTCTTTCACCCTTTTCACGTCAAAATGCTTCAATCTGTGCACATTTCGCTCTTTTGTTTTAGTAATATAGAAATCAGAGTATTTTCAAGATATTAACAGTGACGAACACCTGGGGGGCGAGGGGGCGGTCACCCCAAATACTTTGGAGGACAATGGTCTTTTGTTCTAAAACAATTGGGGAATGTAACGTCATCTTATCAAAACAATTGACTTATCCACCCCCGCCCCCCGCCCCCCAATATCTGACCAAGTCTCCGTCCCTGATTAATAAATAAACTAGTTGCTTTCAATTTTTCAAATAATATTTCAACATCTTCAGAGTTGCTATATGCGTTTAAAATGAAATAAACTGTTGTGTGCCGAACGAATGGTATTTATACATTAATATTTACTTAGCATCTGAAATGAATTTTAATGTAAATGTGCGTATTTCTAAGAAAAGTTCGCATACCCGTATAGTTTAGCAACCTGTAAATTAACTGTTAAACTTGTTACACTGTGCATTTCAAATTTGATATTGTTTGTTAGCATTGCCATTTGCCTAGTTAGATAACACTAATATTTCATTAAAGGTTTTGAATCGGATTCATATTTATTAGTTAGTAATAAGTTTTAGTGATGTTCTCATTAGAGTATTATGAATTAAAAGTGTCACAGCCACGATTCGGCACTGAATTGCACTAGCAATATTGCTTTGCTTAAAAGCTTCTAATAAGAATTTCGGATTACTGTGCCACATCTAATCAACGTAAAACCACTTTCCCTCCTTTCCTTAGGGCCATGTCCTAATAAATGAATGGGCCATCCTGTTTTACGAACTATTTATACTCATCATTTACTGGTCTTCTATTTAGGCCATTCCATCCCCTTTAATTGATATCACAATTGCAGCCTCGTGTTAGAAGCAAAATGGTTACTTGTTCTTCTCGTTCTCGTGGCCAAATATCGACCACTAATATGCTCAAACTGTTTTAAGGATGTACAAACGTGGACGCAAAGGACATAGAATTGTTTTCTTACAATTTTGATCAATGTTTCTCTTTTGGTAACACATCATCCCTTCTCAATTTATTAAGATCAAGAAGAATCGCCTGTTTCGTAACGATTTGAGTCAATCAACCGTCCCTGGATCAAATCAGCAAGTTAGCTCGACTTTGAAAAAGAAAGTCGACAATATAGTGAACCAGGAAACGTGCATGAAAAGCTCAGCCAGTGAATGGTTGTGCATTCACAGCTTTAAACATACTCATCCTCACCCCCATCCGCCTATCTTTGCGGCTTTGCTCAGCAATTGGATCCCCTGCAAGACCAGGGTGTAATGTTGCACTGTGCCTAGCTGTCGTTTGAACATCATTTCGTGGCTGCTTTACCTTAAAATGTTAGTTGTGTTTTGAATTATGTTGCCAAACTCTGCGAAATTGTTAGTGATAATTTCAAATGATACGATACTCAGCGAAGTCGATTTTTATCGCTAAAACTTTACAACGTTTCGTTAAATACTCATCTTCAATATTGACTTTTATTTTAGGCTAAAGAATCAAGTTTTTAACCCCCAGTAACGATCCTTTATAACAATTAGGCTGTTATGATGAGGATGAAATGGTAGTTTTCCTGTCATAGCAATAGCAACATTCAGCACAGCTGTTTGTCCCCCATTTCACCAAACACCCCCACTTTTACCCCTTTCACTAAACACCCCCACTATTTTCCCTTTCACTTAGCACCCAACTCTCATCCCATAAACTTTAAATTTGCCCTGGATTGCTATAAGCTTCTTTCTTTTCAAAATTTTCTCAACCCACCTTCTCTGCTTTAATTATCATAGGGTTATATTTCATCCCATTTCTTTGCCCCCTGCCCCTTTGTTTGCCATCCACGCCCTTCCCAACTCCCAATTGTTAAATTATGTGTATCAACGCTTAGCTTTCAGTTCTTTATTAATAAATATTTTGGTTTTTAGTTCATGTTCTTGCACAATTTTGGTTAACAGTTTCACGAAAATTGGTATCCTCACGAGTGTTAATATGTATTTGTAGCTTTTGTAAAGTTTAAGAAGTTAAATGAAATTGGAATGCATTGATTTTGTGTGTTCCATGTTCATTGTTTCTTACTAAATGCATATTTAATCGATCTACCAGGCCTACTTGTAAGATGTCAAGAAAAACAAGTATTTAGAAATATCATACGAAAAGCTGCAATTTACATTTGTGGATATATTCGAAATAATCTATAGCAAACTTTTCCTATCGTCATAAAAGAGGTGGACAACTTTTTCAGTATTGAGAAATCCGTTTCAAAATCAGGATATTTTGCAGCTATAGGCTTTGCAAAGACTTAAACTTTCATTTAGGCTTTTTGAAAAACCTTAAAGGGCAAAACTTTTGGCGGACAAAATTATCAGCAGGACAAATATTCGACAAAACAAAATATTTAATGCGACAACATATTCAGCTATTTTTATCATATTTTTGATACTTTCGCCCTTGCAATGTCTTTATCAGTCTTGGGCAACTAAGGGCAAGAGGATATTTTAAACAGCAATTAATTCTTCTAAACATATTTTTTCATATCATTATTCTTTGCTCAAGTTCCCGTTACGCATATTGTCCTCAGAGTATTTTGTCCGTTGAGATTGTGTTTGTATGTACATTTAAATCAGGTCGATTAACTATTTGTGAAAGCTAGCTATAAATTGAGAATTTATATCCCCCGCATCTTGCATTCGTGGAAAGATGGTCTTGCGGGAAATAAGAACATGTGCCATACCTATACGAACATGTACATTGAACATGTTGAATGAACTACCTCACCTCGCCCCCTCCCCCCCCCCCCCCCCTCTGTTTTCTACAACCTCTCCTCCAGCCCCTCTAGAAAGAAAGACGTACTTAACTCATCATTGTTACCTTTTTTGATTATATCATTATTATGAAGTATGCTCTTTTAGCGTTAGGATTACGATGGCCTCAATAGCAGATTTCGGTTCGTTCGCCTTCCCAACATGATCAAAACGTCTTTGAAGCTGACGCAAAAACTTTTTGCAATCTTGGCTCAATTATAGCCTGAGATTAAGCTCGGGGCTCGGAACTCGAATTCGAGCCAGATCTCAGGATAGCTTGTTTATTAAAATTGAAACTGATGTTCAAAGATGATAATATCGATTAAACTATTTATTAATCTGAGTGAGCCTGTTCATAAGGTACGGCATGTTCTAACCGTAGAATGGACAGAATTGTTGGAGGGCCCCCCTGTTCGAGAACAATTGGAACCAAAGATATTGTTCATTTGTAATAAAGGTTTTTTATTATTTTGGGGGGGGGGGCACTAGCGCCTCTAAAAACAAAAGTAGTTATTTTCCTGTGCCATGCTCATAAACTTTGATGCTAACAGCCCTTACCCCGGAGATTCTTAAAAACATATACAAGTTTTTCTGAAAGCAGCATATCAAAGTTCCCAGGTAGAGAAAACCTCATTCCACATAAATAACATTGGAACAGCCTATATTTTGCTTCTTGAATGTGTTGATGAATGAAACATTAATTTAACTACGAAACAAAATTGAAATTATTTTTTATACTTGACAAGAACTAAGGAGATTTGAACTGAGAAAATTCGAACTCAAAGATTACTATAACATATAATACAGCAGTTTAGAGAGTTGCATTCTAACTTGACCATCTATACACCATCATTGTCCTTGCTTTCCCCACACCGTTCCAACAATCTGTTGTTAAACCATCCCTTGCATAGTTTATTTCGCTCTCAGGACCAAACCAGCATTCTCCATAGAACTCAATAGCAAAAATCTAACAATGAAAAATAGGACACGTAAATACGAGGGGTGTAGGGTGTGACACACCCACGCCAACCTTTGAAATTATTTGCATATGTGGAGAAATTTGAGAGTAATCAGAAAATTTAAGTCATTATTCCAATTCTAATTTACATCAGAGAGTGGTATAACATAACATAGCTGTATAATATTTATGTTCCGTATTTATTTTTTAAGCACAATTTCAAGACCAGATTACAATAGGTTCATTGTTCTTACCGTGCTGTTGAACTCCTTTGCTTTAAGTGCACAGTCAGAGATCGTTTTTGTCATATCTGACCAGTTAATTTGTTCCCTGTAGTTAACATATTGTGGAAATGGCCTTTTACCATCGATTGAACCTTCATCCCTGTAGCAGCCGATTGCAATGACTGCAAACAAAGAAAACCATTTTAGTGAGGTTATTGTAAATGACTTTGAAAAAGCAAACATTTTACAACATACTTAAAGCTTTGGTAATGGATCTAATGATAATCTGAAAACGTGCTTTGAAAATTTAGGTTACCGTCAACAAACGTTATCAAGAAAAGACCTATAAGTAAAAGATTGGTTAGATTATTTATACGATATAAAGTCGTCTGACGGCTTTTCTTTAAGGGTCTTAGAAAGACCTTTAGCGAATGAATTAAAGCTGGTTTCATTTCTTAACAAAGCGTTCAAAGAGTTAAGCAGACTTGACACTGTGTCTTGGAATGTCCCTCTAGTAGTATGTTGTAATATGTCTGCTTTTTTCAAAACCATTTTCAAATTTTATCCTCTGAAAAAATGTTCATGTGAGCTTGTTGTATAAAATAATTGTAAAAGTATTGTTGCAGCTAAAATCGGGTACTAATCAACGCAAATGCGGAGATGCTTAACATGGAATCTTGAAATGAAGAGGCGAAATGTGGTTTTAATTAACGCAAAGTTGCTTTATCTGATGCTTTGAATGCTGGAGCGAAAGCAAGTTTGAAATTCGATCAAGTCATTGCTATGTTTCAGTGTATCCTTTTCTGGTCTTATCTGTTTCCATCACCTCCTTCTGAGATACTGATACTGAAAATACTGAGATTATGAAGACGACAGAATCTGATACCAAAAATATCAAAATGTTATACATTAATGTACAATGTAATGCAATACAACATTATCATATGCTAGACGTTATGTTTAAATACAGTTTAAGACCAGTACATACCATGAGGTAAAGGCTTTGCTGTCGTTAAAGCATTTTGCTCATCCACCGTACTTGCTCCTGCAACAATTATAATGGTAAAATATATCATAGTATGTCACTCCTTTCATACATATAGTTTATCACATGTTTTTCGATCCTTATTGTTCATTCTTTTCATATTTACATTAAACTTTTATTGTATTCCATCACTTACTGAAAATGACTCTAGCTTGTGTTTCAACGTCTTAATAATTGATAATGCCTTAATAATGTTTTTATAACTGGTTATGTCTTTCTGATCATGCCATACTGACTTTGTCTTACTAATTTTGACTTACTAATAATGTCAAATTTGGACTACAGCTGGTTACAATGATTTAGTCGAAACATAAAAATATCTATCATTTTCGCCGTGCTGGCTATTCTGTTCATTATCAAGCTGCTCTTCCAAGATCTAAAAATCATAATTATATGCAAGTTATTCCTTTACTGTTTAGTTGGATTAATACGGTGGAAGACTACCGATGGCAACAAAGGCGAAAACGTTTAGCATCTAGAAACCGCAGAGGGTTAAAGAAGCGAGCAACAGCAACAGCATTCAAACCTGTTGATGGGCATGATCCGTTTTTGAAAGTCACGTCGTCAATAGCGATGTCACCACGGAAACCAATGCCTCGTTCTCCTTCAAAGATAATCTGCAAATGTAGAATTCAAACTTAAAGAAAAATTGAAAAACAGTAAGCATTTTTTCATTTTACCATATGGAAAATCCAGCTAGATTGAGTAAATGTCTCTCGAAATTTTCTAATCTCAGTTTCTTTATAATAAAATTGCAAAATGCATTTTCAATGTGATGCAGATGCAGCTAACAAACATAACCGTGAATGTTACCCTGGGTACCAGAGGCGCAAAATTTCGAGCGCGTGAACAGAAAACTAAGCGGAGAAGCGGAAGTGCGTCTAGCAGAGAAGCAGGAAAAGTTCTTGTTCTCAGATAGACGCTCCTCCGCTTCTCCGCTTGGTCTTCTATTTCCTCACTCGATTTTATGTAGCTCTAGTAACCAGGCTACCGTGAATGTAAACAATTTATATGCCGAGTTTTAATGCTGCGACAATCAAGTGGGACAAGGGCTGTTCATTAGAGGGCACGGCTTCTGCATTTTTCAACAAGATACACTTATTATTAGTAGTTGATGATCAAAAAATAGGGTATTCAAAATTCCCGGCAATCGATTTCGACATAAGGGTATCTGCTTATACAAACTCTTTACCTTATAATTTTCCTCGGGTTTCAACAAGATCGACGCACTTTTCCACTTATCGCCCTGATCGCCACTCATTGTAAACAATGCTGTTCTAGTTTTTGTAGACTCTCCTTCAAAGAAGACCTTTAAACAGCCAATACTGCTTCCATACATATGGTAATAAAAAGACATGCATCTTTCCTCTTTGCTCTCAAACAGCTTGCTTATAAGCCTTCCCGTGTACCCTTGTGAGGCTGGCGAGGATGCTTCAAGATAGAGATAATAACCTGCCAAAAACAGAAAGATGTGTTTATATTTGCCGCTTGCTAATGCTAGGTCATCCAGCACATTTGTTCATCGACACCCACCCACATGCTTGGCCTGTCCATTTCGCCCCTGCATGCCATATTTATTCTCTTAATTTTTTAATTTTTGTAAATAACTAACATTTTAACTTAATAACTAACAAACACTATAGGTAATGCCAACAAATTGGCCCTGTATAACATTGATCGATAGATAGATAGATGGGTTTGCTACACATTCCGTTAGCTGCAGTGTGCAGGACATTGTGAAAGAAGTTCGTGAATAAAGCTGTGTTTTTAGTTATCCAATACAGCTTTTTTCTATGTGAACCTGTTTTTAAGAGACCAAAGAGATAGACTAGGGTGGTGGCTGTATCAACCTCATCGGAGCACATAAGTTCGAAACAAAATTTTAATCTGAGCAAAGCATGCTTTTCAATGTTACAAATCCCTTCCTGATTACCGAAGTGATTTGTCTCCTCGTCAGACACTTCTTAGCGTGAGCTCTGCTCTCGCCTTAATTCATATTAAACCTTCGGTTAAATCTTGCTTTATATATGCTCCTTACCAGCCTCTGAGGTATGGTCATGGCTAGGCCCCGTGTATCTGCTAGGTGTCGATCCACTTTTTCTGTACCAACTGTATCCCTCGCTATTTGAAGGATCGTTACTCCAATGACAAAATTCATCTTTGTCAAATTCACAGTCATCCGGCCCTGCACAAGAACGTATACTGCAATTTACAAAAACATCATTGGGTGCATTTCAAGGAAAAGGCGAATATCAGCTTGTCGTCTTAGATCAGATCCTTTTTCAACGAGTCATCAATGTAAAGTCTGAGGAGCAGCTTGTGGTACAAAAACAATTAGATTTCTGACATCAAAAGGCATTTTAACTTGATGCAGTCACTTCACACACTTTTAAGAAATATCTTTTTGTGAAAGTATGGGCTCCTCCAGGATCCACTTTGGGGCATGGCAATTTTTGTTTGTATTAAAAAAAGCTTGAAAGCTATGTTGCAAAACCAGCTGTTCTTGTGTATTGTTTAATGGAATAATAAATGAAGCACTTTCCTTACGTACCAAGGTTGCAGGTTCTCATTTTACACTTCTGTGTACTCGTCGACTCTCCTTCACACAATGAACCATTGTATTGTGGTGCCGGATCGCTGCATTCCCTACTCCTTTGTTGAACACCGTAATTGCACGTGGCTGAACAAGATGACCAGTGTCCCCATGGACCCCAATGTCCATTGATGGGAGCTGAAGACGACAAAAGCTTTATTATTGCAAAATAAAAGAATGTAAACTATACTATCAACACTGCACGCTGGCTATGAACGACACATTCTAAATGCAAATCATAAATCTTTGAATGAATGCCTAGATGAAATTAGAAAACAGCCTACTTATGTATCACACGTGCTAACTTGTAAGAGCAGAAAATTTGCTCTTGTCAAGAGGAGAATATCGCTTCATGTGAAAGACTCAGTTTGCAGAACCAAGAAAAGGTTTGTTGACTTCATTTTCAATTGGTAGAATGGTCGAGTTTATATAGAGTGTGCAAAGATTGTGAGGTGGCCAGGTAAGGCCAAAATGATCTCACAAAGCTTAATGTATGGGAAGCCTAGCGAATAGCTCTTTGGTTTTCTCCGTAGCCATCTCTTCTTGCTTTCAGTAACACTTGCTCTCTTAGCACCATGCTCCTTTTTAGCATAAGCATAAACGAAAAAGATTTGTCTGCTGACAAACACTGCAGACTTTTGTAGCCATACCGTAACATTCTGTTGCATCCTTTTTGCATTGTAGAGTTTCTGTTTGGACTCCATATTCATTGGCCCCTTCGCAGGTGGTTGCATTTGTATTCTTGCAAAACCTTTGACGAGACTTGAGACACTCAATGTTGCATGGGCTAAAACCACTCCAGCCACTCCATCCGACTGTCTCTGTGTCTTGGTACGAGAAAAAGTATTAGAGTACGCTGCTGTGGGAAAGTGACAGTAGTGTAGTCCCAACCTTTACCGTTAGGAGTCTCAAAATTTCATCTTGGTTTATTGGCATCTTAAAAAAGCTAGCTTTGTCAAATTATTCGGTGTCCTGACGGATAAGGAAAGCTAAGGAAATATGTGCCAAGTACTATAAGAATAATATGTCGATGAAGGTTAAAGCTTTACCTCATAACTAAGCTTCCTCATAACTAACTAAATGAACGGCTGATAAGCATAACTAAGCTATCAGCCGTTCATTTAGTACGCCAACTTTAAACAAATTATTTATTATTATTATTATTATTATTATAAGCTGAAAGAGTTCATTATTGAAGGGTTCCTCTAAACTAGAATAAATTCAAGTTTAAAGGATGAATGCAATGAATGCAAACGAAAGGAGCATTATTTTGGTAAACCCTTGGTGGAAATTTTGCACTTGCATTTAACGTGAATCTAATTCCGCGTGAATCCAATAATTGATGAATACTATTTTGCCTTGTTTTGTCATTCGTCTAGATGTTGTAAAAGCTTATAGTATTGTAGTGTGTTGTAGATTATTTAATGTTAGTTTTTACAATTGTTAATATACACTAATTAAGACTAACATGAAGCAATTTCAAGGATTGCAAAAGATAGTTCATTTACTGCAAAACGAGCATGCGCATTTGTTTTCAAGGAACCAAGTTTTGATCAAATTCTTAAATTGTCTAGTATTTTGTGCTGTCTTTATTGATTCCGGGAATGAATTCCAGATTTTAGGCCCTTGAAAACGTAATGATCTGATACCATTATTGGTAGTTTTTGGCGTTTGGAGTGTCAAGGGGGTTTATGAGTCGAAGGTTAAGATGAAAGAGTAGCGGAGTACAGGCTCAAAGTAACTATACAGCTATCTGCATCCTACATACAATACAGTGAAACTGAGACTGCACTGTTCGGTGAAAAAAGCACCTCCGTCGACGTTACTACTAGCTTGTAAATATCCCATGACCTACCGCACTACATCCCTAACCACTCCTCCACAATCGTTATAAAAATTGAACTTTTGCTCTGTTGAGACTGTTTGGTTTGATATTTGTGGTATGTGGAGAGGCCGTCTCAGTTTCTGTTTCAATTGCTTGCAGTTACAAAATTGGTGGAAGCTAGTGAAAGTTTAGTTGTTACACATCGCAAAATGGTAAAACTCTGCCTACTCCGTGAAAAAATCTTGGATTCATCAAGCACAAGATTGCAATAAACCTACAAACCCTCCAACATCAGTTGATTTCATCAATTTCATCAAAACACATTATCATACACATCCTGACATCTTTTACTGAAGGAGTAAAATATCTTACCTTTGCAGTCATAAAGCGCGTTGAGTTGAATAGCATCCAATTCACTCATTTCCATTGCAACACCCAGGTTGACACTAGTTTCCCTTATTGGTTTCATGGTCTCTTTGCCATTTTTAGAAAACGCTTTTGACCCATAATGCATTACGCTCGAGTAGTCATACTGGATTCCAAGAATATCAGCTTCTTGATGGGAGTATTTCTGGAAATTGCTCTTTTGTTCTGAAAAAGTATAAAATAAGCATTATCATTATGATATTATTATGATATGTACCACAAGACGCTGTCAAAAAATGCCTACGCCTTTAAACGTTCAATAAAGATCGATGGATATGTATGTTGATTACTTATTCGATTCGGCCTAATTCAGTTTACCAGGCACCGCGGAGCAGGGGGGGGCTTGGGGGGCTTTTTGCAAAAAAATGCCAAATATGAAGTATCAAACTATCAAAAAAGCCTCTTTTTTTACGGTTTTAGCCCCCTTCTCCCCGCTTTTTTTAGACCCCCCACTTTTCTCAACGCTCCGTGGTGCCTGTTTACAGCCATCGGTTGAGAAATATTTGCGAATACCAGACCAAGTTTTCTCGAAGTATTTTGAGACATTTTGAGATGAATGATAACAATTGTAACAATTTCTGCTGGCGGTGATACAAAACTATTGGAACTGATCTGATGAATACATGACGTAATATTTGTCAAGAAGGGGTATGGAAAGTGGTGTGGACAGGAGAATATATAGGAGGGGCGAGAAATATAGATTTTCTGACAAAAATCTAATAAGCATTTACATTTTTACATCTATATCGTGAATTTTATCATATCGACATCAGAACCGTAGTAAACTATCCAATTTCAGATTTATTCAGCTTTAAAATTTTTCCTTTCAAAATACAACACCTAGGTAAAAATTAGACAGCCATGTTAAATTTCCGACAAGGTCAGAATTTTTCCGACAAAAAATCAATTTAGCTTTATAGGGAGGTTTTCAGTGACCCCCTCTATCTAAGCCTTTGAGTTCCAAATCTTTGGACCTTTTATAAAGGTCAGTTATTTGGTCCTTGTCTTTGATAACATAGTCATAAAATCAACAAGAAACAATAGACATGAATACCTTCGTCGATGTTTTCCCAAAATATTTCAATGTATTGATCCCTATCCGGTCGGCTTTGCTCGTGCCAAAACCCTAAAGCATGTAGTACTTCATGTACCATCGTTTCGTGCAACAAGCATCCATTACCCAAAGAAATCTCTTGAAAACCGGGCCTCCAGTACAACTTGCCTACAGATGACCAACACCTGAAATAAACAAAGAACATCTTTGGACCATATCCTTTCTCTTGTAAATAAGAATATGTAATCCAAAGCATTTCAGATATTCAAGAATAACTGGGAGGTACTCCTTTTGGGTCATGGTCAGTATTTTCCTACGAAAGACATTGACATTCTCACAAAAAGTTATTGATTGCTTTTAAGGGACTTAAACATAGAAAAACTTTTGTCTTGGCAAGAATATGTAACTAAGTTGCTTAATATGACGAATTCTGTCTTAGTTTCATTCTTACAAGATCAGGCTGATCGGTAAAAGATGCATTTGTAGCTTATTCAAGCATTTATATTCAGGGCCCACGCCACCGAAGGGGCAATGCCCCTCCACTTTTTTTCGAAGCAAGTAGTTTTAAAGCTGTAGCAAAGAAGAAGAAGCCTTGGCTCCCTACTTTTGCTAGCCTTGGCCCCCACTTTCAAGTTCTTGGCGTAGGTCCTGATATTGGTGTTCACACTAGTATACCTAGCCATTTGTATATTTTAACTTATATTTTTGTTCTTATTGTGACGTTTATACTCTAAGAAAGGTCGGACGAAAAGCTTCAATATATCTAAAAATTTCATTTTCCAGCCATTTTCTTCAATTTCAATTTCAAAATAGATCTGCTATAATTACATACCCGGCTCTTCTAACAAAGTAAATCCAATTTTCTTCGTTGGTTCTCTTCACAAACTTTATGCATGATTTTGAAGAGATTTCCTTCATTGCACCCTCGATCGTGTACACAAAATTTTCTATAGAAAATACGATAATGCTTGTGAAAGTATAGAAAGATATGAAAGAACAACTGAATAAGAAATGAAAAGAATCAAAGATGAATATGTAAGAATGTTATTTATTAATGAATGTTATTTATGAATGTGACAAGCCAGTGGATTCTGTCAGTGCTTAAATATCAACTAGACATTGTAAATATCAAAAATTCATCTTAACTCTAAAATTTATTGATTAGACACTTTGCATGCTATGATATGGAAAGAGGTAGAATTTTCTGAATTGGGAACGATAAAAATGCAAGATCAGGAATTTTACTAAAAAATAATACATGAAATGCGGAACATACCATTGAATTCTTCAAAAGAGTCATTTTATGAGTGGAGAAATTCTATGACGTATTTGACTGTTTCTAGCAACCATCCTTTGTTTGGCTATGTCAAAGTATGCACGAATTTTTATTTTTCCTTCTTTTCAAGCCCCATCGTTGCAATTGATTTACGCTAATCTTTGCCCCAACACCCACCCTAGCTTTTCTGTAAATGCATATCAATTAACAAATTATAACATTTTGAACTTTTCAGGTTTAATTTAGCTAGATTTCCTTCCATGAATTTATAATGTCCGTCTATAGCTCTGTATATTAGAACGTTTCTAAAACGCACCCAGATCACTTGAAATTTCATATGGTACAATGCCGGATTGCCAAAGCATTCTGCGATCTCTAACAGCATCTCTTTTGACGTTGTCAGGCAGGGTTCTAGTGCCAACTGGCATCGCGTTTCCTCCTTCCTTGAGGTTGATATCTCCTTCGAAGAGGTCTGTCAGATCGTTAACTGCATAAGATATGAGTAAATATTTTAGAAGCACGAAACAATATTTGAAAGTTATAAAGAGAACGCAAGGTCTGAAATATGGTATCTAGAATATACATAATCGTAGACATGAATACTTAAATTTAGTTGAAAATGACAAATCATATCTGCAATTTGCTTCTAAGATTCATTAACATAGACAAAGCATCAAAGAATATCATTTAAAAATAGAATGATGACTGATATTTTCTTGTATTCTCATTTTTTCTATGGGTTCTAGGCCTTAAGTGCAAGCTAAAGTTCAGGAACGAAACAAGAAAGATGAAGCAATTAAACCTATGCATTAATTTCTTTTGGCACGTAAGCTCTTTCGGGATTGCATCCCGCTGTTACTTAGGAACAGTTAGCAAGTTTTTTATTACATTTTGTCGTAAATCTTTAATTTTACCTTACTGTTACTGCTCTTGCTGTTTTAACTCGTAATTTGAAGGTTATTTATCGATCAATTAAAAACGGTAACATAAGAAATGAACACATCAAAGAATAAAGTATAACAAAGCAACACAAAAAATAAAACTAATGCAACTCTGCAAGAGTTTTGAGTAAAACAACTTTTTGCAAATATCTTACTATCAAATATCAAATAGCTATAGCATGAACAATATCTGAGCAAAATATGCAGCTTAGTTACTTCATGAATTTCACTCAAACAACTTCATGAATATTTTCTTAGTTGTGAATGATAAATATAAAATGCTAATATTCCTATAATATAATATCCTCTGCATACAATACGATACCCTAAGCATTATATTCACCAATCTTGCATACATGATATAATTACTTTACCTTCATTTATGTTGGTTATAATATCCATGGCGGCCAAATTGCTGTTGGAATCATCTTTTAACGAGCGAGCTAAAAAACGATCAAATACTCCTATACTTCCAGCGGAGAGGGAACTATATTACCTAGATTTAAAAGTCTAAGTATACCAAAGAGCATTCTAGTATTGAAATAAGTTAGAGACGTAAAGTACGACAATAATATCCCTATGCCAGTGGGTAATTCAGTTTGAACCAATATTTGTAAAAAAATGCGACAAATACAGTAACAACAGTGCCTGTCCACGGAAAAAGCTCAATTTCTCTTTTCCTTGGTGTTGTTACATGACTTTTCTCTCAGAGCCTACGGAGTTTCTACTCGCATTTAAATGAAATAATGAATACGAAAAGCATTTGTTCCGTAAGGTTTTTTAAAACTGAATGGTCAATATTAGCCAAATTCGCTCTAGAATAGAGGAGGATAATACAACATTACATCCAAATAACACCAATGCGATTTCATGATTTTGTTAAAAACTTATGCTACGTTGTAAATGGGAAAACAGAATCATTGCTTGCCCAAAAGCTGATGGAACTTTCAGTTTTATGATGGATTTACACTTTCAAAATGATTAGAAAATTCAACAAGATATTTCATCGATAGAAAGAATTTGATTGCATTTATTCGAGGATCTTTTACTCTTTTGCAACAAATTTTCATAATGTGGTTAATGTTAATTGAGAAAAAAGATGACACCTTTACTTCGAAGAAGCCCTCCATGCTACCTCTTGCGATAACACTTTGCCATCCTCTGATTATTATTACATATATTATTACCAGCCTCTGAAATATTATTAAAAAGCCCTTCCTAAAAACAGGCAAGAAAAGTTCTTGGTTACAAAAGGAAAATTATACTTGCCTCGTTTTGAACCTCTGCTTGGCAACTGTACTGTCCGCTGGATAATACAAAATACAAGAAAAGCGACAACCGGTAGCCTGAGTCTGTTCATATCGAAATGCCAAGATCCAATTCAGAGTCTTATCTTTCACAAGGAAGATCTGCAGTGCCTCACGCAACGTAGGCTGTATCGTATTCAAGTGTTTTATAGATCAACCAAATGACATATTCTCGTTATGTTGTTAGTATTGGCTAAACATAAAAGAAAAAATAAACATTAAAGCGCCACTTGAAGAGAGCTTTGATCACCAATGTCAACAAATAGACGATGGAGTCTCTGCTAAATAACTTTCTAATTTGTACAAGAAGCTACTAAATATTCATTATCGCGTGAATAAAATCACAGTATCGTCTGAAAGAAGAATTCACATCAATGTATAACCTAATGATGCCAGCAGATTAGCTTCAACCAAAATATTTTTTACATACCTACGTTTGTATCGCAGAAAACCACAATGAATAGAGAGACCACTATCTTTATATATATTTCCCAACAAACCTTTTGATTTGAAAAAGGGAAACCACTGCCTTTACATATCTTTCCCAAAAACCTTTGATTCTCTTGCACAAAGAACGTGAATCACCCGCAAACATATGCAATTGCTATTTTCTTGTGGGTGGAGAATTCATCTGTAGAGGATGAAGCCTTTTCTCTATTCAGCAAATTTCAATGTCACGAAAACCTTTTGCAAAGATCCAATCCTGTCTGCATCTAAGGATTTTGTTTCACAATCAACTAGCTTTTAAACACTTAGGAAGATACTATTCTTTGCTTTCTTCAAAGCAGCTTATAGCCAGGGAATTCTTCAGCGTAATGATTGGTGGGAAATCTGTCCCCAGGGTCCTTGCATGCCCCAGCAGCAAACGTAACATGCCCTTTTGCCCAAGTGGTTTGTATGAGTCCAAATGGGACCTTAATATACCTCTAGTGGGGCTTCTTGTACAGTTATTATGGCTCTCATTCAATTTGCATACAAGAATTACTTTTATGTATTGCTGCCATTGAAAATCAATCAAGATTGCGAAACTCGAGGATGCTATTGTTGGCTTATTGGATAAGTCAGATTAAGTGACCCTGTGGTAAAAGGTTACTGTTCGTAATGGATGATAACAAAGTAAAGGGCTATAAAGTTACTTCAAAATATCAATAAGAGCAAGTTCATTTTCAGCCACAAAAGTTCTCATCGCTTGACTTGCTAACCCTGTTCCCCTATACAGCAATTCCTTTTTGCTCTGATGACGAATGTGTGGATTATATCTTATAAATGCCCCCATGCACCTCTTTTTATGCTCCTTTTTTACCTTGGTGCCCCCCCCCCCTTACCAAGCGGCTAAAAAAGCTGTATTGGTGTGTTGCATGAATGTATGTATAATAGCAATGATACGTGTGCAGATTTTCAGCAACATTGAAGGAAATGTACATGAAAAATGAAAGAAAAAAACAAAACAGAGACTTTGCTACTTTTCAGTAAAGAGAACAGGCTTGTTTGTTCAGCTTCAGCAATTCATTGGGGCTAATATGAAATTCATACGAACTTCCCCTAATGATTCAATGCCGCTTTTGCCGATCTGTTGTGATCTGATTTTCACCAATGAGTTTCATCTTGTTTAAATATTAGTTAATGAGAAAGAATTGACATCCTTTCATTGACATTATCAAAAAGTGGCAGCTGTTACAGTTAGCAAACGAAATTTGGACGTTTTCAAACACGGTAATCCCAAACAGATTCCTCCGCTACTGTTGACATCGTTATATCGCCGCTTCGAAAGTAAATGTCTGCCAATTAAACTTCATTAACGAAATCTTATGCCGAAGTCAAGAATGCAAACAAATTAGTCAGGCTAAATCCAAAAGTAAGCTTCAGAGCTTCCTTAGGTACTTAAAAAGAAATTTAATCAGTGGCGTAGCGTGACTTTTTCAACTGGGTATTCTCTATTAAACAAAAGGGTAGGGCAGGGTGTGGCTCGATGGGGCTTGATGAAAATAGGGCATAATAGGAAGATTAAAAGGACTAGCTATTGAAATTTTATCTAATTTTCTTTTTGGTTCGGTTGGCAAGTACTGCACATTACTATGATGAAAACGATACTTTGCTATAGGACCCTTCAAATACACTCTTCGAACTCATTCATTGCATCAAATTACCACTAACCATTTCATTTATACGTCGTATGAATATTTTTTCTGAGAAATCTTAGGGTATTCACTGAATACCTTGAATACCCGGACGCTACGCCACTGAATTTAATTGGTCTTAAAGAAAGGTCTAAGGGCCTTTCAACTGACTCCCTTTTTTCAAAAAACCCTTTACGGTGAAAACTTGTTTTTTCAAATTGCTAGCTCTTCAGGGACCTTGGACCTATTCGATGTAAACCTTGGACCTACTCTGGACATCATTCAATAGGCAATAATTTCCAGGAAATCTAAGCAGTTATATTTCCTAGAGTTTTCGATCTAGGCCTGTGTTCTGATGTTTTATACTCTAAAGAGTGTCAGACAAAAACCTCGAGTATAATTCAAAACGTTTGCTTTTTTAAAAGTCGTTTTTAAGTTCAGTACCACAAAAAATTGCATACAATTCTATAGGATCTGGGTTTTCAAAGCGATATTTAAAGGCTCTCTGAGTTATCAGGAATGAAGCTGTTGAGTTTCAGGGCTCTAAGATATAATTCATTTCTTTAACTTTAACTTTGTCAGGCAAAGGGTTCTTGCTTGTCATAGAAATAGTTTAGGCATGCGAAAAGCATGGCTTCCTTACACTTAAAATTCTTCACTATGATAGAAATCGAGAACTAGCTTCTACTATTTAAGAGTTAAAGCGGTCTTCAAAAGCTTTTCATCATGTTTTTTAATGATGTCGGATGATAAATAAATAGGTTTGATATTGCCAAAGCTATTTTGTGGATCCCCATTATAAGTAAATTGTTTACTGGTTATTGCCATTTACTCAACTCAGGATATCTGATAAAGTTTTTCTAATTATTTATTCATGCCTTAAAATATTGTTAGCTAAATGAATGCCAAACCAGTTTTAGAAGATCATACAATCTCTTGCCCTTTGAAGTCAATTTATGCTACCTGTTTTCAAAAAGGCTTTGAATTAAGTCTTGCGTTTAAGTCCAACAATCCATTTTCATAATAGTGACAATTCATTTAAAAAGAGCTATATTGTCTTTCGTTTTCTTCGTTCGTTTTACAAAATTTACAAACCTTGACAAAAATGGTTCGAGCACCACAATATTCAGGTTCAGATGTTGACAGCCCCAGGATTGAACCAAAAATCCCAAGTTTTCAATGCTGCCACTAAATCACTCCCCCCCCCTGCCCCTCGTACATTGATTATACCGTCATTCGAAGTGTTTGTGTCTAGTCATAGTTAGATTGTCACATTGAAAATCATGTATACTTTTGGAAACACTTTTGGAAAATGTGGAGATCTTGGCTACGCGTTCCAACAATTTTGGCGAAGATTGTAGGTAGACAAAATATTCTGAAGAAGCCATTTCACAATTTTAACTTGAAGTGAAAAGAAGTAAAGAGCGCAAAAATTCTAAACAGAAATGCAGGACACTGGATGAATGTTAATAAACATATCGATTTCAAAATTACAGTCAGTTTTGCCCATACTTGTATTCTTCTACCCATCAAAGGGCAACCACCAAACAAATAGAGGGGCAATTTAGTGCTAATTAACAAAATTCACAAAGCAAAATCGCACGTTTGTGTATAAAACCATGAAATTTAAGACTGCAATAGTGTAATTTGATGGAATTATTGCATAGGTTAAATATAAGTGAATTTGTTTCAGTGGGATCTGGCTCAAGTCTATTGGAAAATCTTCAATCATCAGTTGCGTTGATTACAACAACACGCAGGTTTTCTGCGTGTTCTGCGAAGGCGTCAATCACTTCAAGAATGGGTTGATAATCTTCTCCTCCAAGAATTGTTCCGTGAATCGCAGGTGATCTCCGTCAGATGCCAAGAAATGCAACTTTCCCGCCTTGTCCATCTCTTGCAATCCAAGAAGATCCTTTTGAAACAAAACAAAATGATTAAAAAGAGTTCACAACCCCTAGTTTGCACAAACTTCCTTAAACTTGACTTAACGTGACTTGACCGTTCAAATTTGGTACCGTATAAAACTTTGACAACCGAAAAATTTAAATCTACTAAATCCTTATTACCTTTGGATCAATAATACATCGTTCTTATAAAATTCTTATCTGCATCTTATTTTTTAGCAAAATACTTTTCCCTTTATAACCACATGATCCTTTTTTCTCACTTGATTTTTTTATTCAAACTGTTTAATCTCAGCATTAGTCTCTTCTTCCCTGTTGAAAGTTCAACCAAACTTTCAGATTGCTTCATATTTCAATCTAGTATTATTTGATGTTTTCTTCACTATTTCAAACACATGCATTTCAAAACGACTTAACTATCACCTTTTGCGTTTGTAAAGTCATAGAATAACCCAATGATTATTGTTACAACTGAGAAAATACAGTTACACTATGACAGGGAACTTTACCTTTTTGTAGAGGTCTGTATCCTGTAAGCGTTGTGTTACTTTGGCTTGACCAGGCACATAATAACCGAACCACTAGAACCAAGATCGACTGTTAGACGGGTTTTCCATCAAAACAATTTTTCAAAACTCAAGACTTGTCAGCTGAATAAATTACAAACTTCATTTGATTCTCTCCAAAAATTAAAACAGCTTGGTAACATAACTTACCAACAACTATCATGTTAAAAAAATCCTAGCAAAAAGTAAGGCAAAAAGGTCCATCTAAAAGATGTTCATTTTGCTACCATATTTATCACACGATTCACCTTAAAACATTTCTAATCAGTCATAAAGGTCTAATATCTCTGCGAACTTGTGCTATTGGCGCCTCCGGTGCGTCTCCAGTGCAGCCACTTTGTTCAGGTAATTAAAACATGGACCTTTTGAGAGATGGTATCTATCTGCTCAAAGTGAATTGTGAAAAATTTCGAGGAAACTCAAACGAACCTCGCTTTCCCTTGGGTCTACCATCGTGTCCTTAAGAAATTTCACCATAATGAAGTTCTTCAGTTTCATCAAGTTTGTCTTATAGCTTTGTTTGAATTCCTGTAAAAAAGTAAAACTACCTGTATATCGAAAAATAGAGGCAATAGGAATAGTTGGTCTTAATAAACAAATGCGGTTTGCTTAATTATATTGGAAATATTTCGAATTTTCTTTCAGTGTTTGTACACACGACAGCAAGATGTTATTAGTGAAATTGACGACCCAGGTTATTGGTGAGTCTGAAACTGCTTCATATCTAATCTCATATCTAATCTCAATTTATCGCTCCAGTGTATGCTAATCTCAGTTCACTCCTCCAGTGAACACTGATCTAAATTTTTTTTCTCTAGCATAGAATAGCAATAACGAGAGAAAGAGAATTACCACATTATAAGTGGGTCTCGAAGTGCTTTTTATCTTTTCACAGCTTCAACGATGCTCGAGTATAAATGATTACAGCAACATAAGAGCCACGATATTGGTTAGTCTCAAATCGCCATCTATGCTGAGACATTTATAGGTTCATTTTTGTAAAAATTTGGTGAGCCTTGTTCTGGCAGTTACTCAAACCGTTTTTCGCTTGAGACTTTTCGAGCCAGGCCTTGCATCTAGAACGGTAGAACTTCATAGAGTGCTTAAAATATGGATTAACATTTTTGGGCTGTTCGACACAAGATGCGACCAAAAACATCGCACTGCACAACATTCTACCGCACTCTCACTTAATCCCTTCAGAAATTTCAAAATTTCGTTGTCGTTTGAAAACAAAAAGTAGTAGCAGTTCATATCTAGGCTCGATTTCTGGATGCATAATCCTAAACCGCGCTTTTAATCGAGGTGCTTGTAAAAATAATTCCAAAATCCAGGTGGAAAAAAATTCAACAGCTTCTGACTTAATCATGCACTCAGACACGAATTATTAACATAGAAATGAGATTTAACTACCAAAACCTCGCGTATCAACGATAAAGCTCTCTGAAGTTTGTTGTGCCCTGCTCACTACAAGGAAGGTCTTAGGCATGAAAACACTTGATACTGTTAAAAGCGCTGTTGATTTCACCAATATAATACTGTTTTGAATTCACCGAATACAGAAACTGCAGAAAAATCCTGTGCTAACCTAAGAATTGCATATCAGCTGCCTCGTTGGCAGTTACGTAACTAAAAATAACGGTGTTTAAAGGAATGCATCTGACAAGCACGATAACCCTGAGATTTGTACATCCCGAGTATGAACAAGTTTTCGAAACACTGCAAAATAAACAAAGATAAGATATATTGCAGAAATCCAACGTGGGATAGCTTTTCGACGGTTCTTGAAATAAGAAAATTCCAGTTACGTCAATGCTAGATAGTAAAACTCCTAAGCTTAACAATCAAAGCAATCTTAACAATCATCATTTTCTTCGTCTTCCTTGTCATCGTTTTAAAGATGTTTAATGTACTGTGAAAATGTGTGAATGATCTAGGAAAGTTATCCGTCTATTGAAACCTTCTTTGAGATTTTCAAAGCAAGATGAGACACACAAATAAATATTGCAGTCATTGCTGCTATAAAGAAACTGCCAGAATTTAAGTTTAGGTTTCTGCACACGTCACAAACTTGTTTCTGAATGGCGAATGCACAAGCCATTTGTCCGCAATCGCATTATATGTCATATTTCTGGAAGATTTCCGCTTGTTCACCTCCCTACAATATCTTTGTCATTGTCATATCAGTCACTTAGTTTTAGTTCCTTACATACTAAAATTACTGAGTAAACACTTGCTCTCCTAAACTTAGATCAATATCACATCTTTGTGGGTCTCATGAATTTTGCTTGTTCTAGCCCCCTTGCATCGGAATTTACCACAGTTACAAAACCATTGTCGTTTTATTCTTGCGTTCGCTGTACTAGAGTTTTACTCAATAGATTTGTGCATTGCTATGGTCGCACATAAATATTTTTAGCAGCATTAACAACAAACGTTAAGCCATCGTTTGTGTATCCTTTAGCCTTCAGTTAAGAAGAGCGTTTTATTGCACACTAATTTCCTTAAGTCTCATCAGTATCATCCTCAGTGTTTGTCATGGATACTTGCGAAAAGTGCCTTCCAACCACCTCGTCAATCGTCCATTGTCTTTCGCTAGCTGGTCAACGTTGACCTCAGCAGTTCTTGCAGCTGACGTTCTACCAAAGTGTGGTTTACATAGCAAAGTATAGTTCAGTAATACTTACAGATTGAAGGTAAAAGGGTATCGGGCAGTGTATTTAAAAATCCTACCTGGGGTATGGAAATATTACAATGAAATTAAAAAACATAGCTTGAAATAACGGCAGATAGAGCGCAATTCCTTCTCATTCACACAATATCTGCTAAAACATGAATATCTTGTCCGACCCTTGACTTGAATACATAATATTACCTTTTCTTGGTTGATCTCTGCCAGAAAAATACTCTTCTCCTTATATTCTTGTTCCTTGGTAGGATCATGCCAATACTCAGCTTGCACAAGGCTGGATAAAATAGCAGTCAAATCTTAATCTAAACACAACAATTATGATACATAGAATAGGTATGGGATATTTCTGAGATACTGCTTTGTTTGCTAACAATAACGGGAAGTGCGATATTACAGTCCTTGAAGGGGAAATTTCACCTGGAGCTACTAAAGGTTTTTCAAGGGTATTCGCCTTGAAGGGTATTATGCTCAATGAGGCACTACGCTTCTGCAAAGATTGTGCTCATGTCTACTGTTATGACATTAATAAATATTATAGCATTGTGTAATTAGAAAAGTAAACCATACACTGTCTCGATCGCGAAGATATTTTTTGGGTATAATCAGCGTCTTCGTGTTTCAAAAAATCTGGCAAAACATCTTAGAGAACAGTGAGTGGCGAAGATATTTTGATTCTAAAAAAATACTTTGATTTTCATACCACCATGATCAAGGAATAACTTTAATACTTACTGCTCCTGAACCCAACTAAAAGAAAATGAAATAGATTAAAGACTCATTAAAATGTCGAAAATGAATATAAATGTGCAATCTCGTAAACCCAATCATGCTTACTCAGAGGTTGAATATATTACGGATCGAAGGGGTGGAGTAGGGGGTGGGGTAGGGGGTGGGGTAGTGGGGTGGGTGGGGCTAAACGCTATAAGCAGGCCTAGAACTAGAATAGAAATGGTTGAGTTGGTATTGTTAAGAGCTTTTTCGAATTACGAGAGGACTGAAAGGCTCTATCAACGCCCCCCCCCCCCCCGCTTCCACGGATCCTGACAGCTCATTTCGATTTGACACTCAATATTTCATTTAAATATCTAATCCTAATTACAATTTCACGCAAATTGAGGCTTATTTCATATACACAACTGTTTTTTGTTTAAATTAATATATGGCTATATATGCTCACGTACGTCAAATTGACATTATTACCAAAACACAATTATATATTTGGTTAGCACAATTCAGATAATGATCAATGTATCCGCAAATGTTTTCGATTTAATGGAATCAATTATTATGATCAGTAGACAGTATAGGCTAAAAGCAAGCTGGAGATCTAAGAACAAGAACAAAGACACACCCGATGTAGGCTCCGTAATCTAGCAACTTTCTCACGTAATCGCAAAGACTGGAGTTCTCTCCAGGGCAGTGCGGGAACCCAAAAACACCTTCAAAACAAAAAGATAAAATTTCGCAACAAGAATTTCCCTTTAACTAAGTTACATATACAATGCAAAAATAGCTAATAACATTTTTGAAGCCAAATATTCTTATCCTGCAACATGTCAAGATCATCGTCTGCGCAAAGCTTCTTTTCAACCACTGCAATGGCAGTATCAGAAACCATTTTTATTAAGAATTTGCAGAGATTCCTAATATTATTGAAAGATAGAAAATAGGGAGAATTCTACAAGCGATCTCACTAGGGTCGAAATAACGACAAAAACAGTTAAGTTAATTCAGTCTAGGAACGTTACATGGTGTTTAACGCCATAGTTACTTTGACAAATTTATAGACAATATTGAATAAATTGGGGGAAATCAAACAACAAGTATCTGGACAGAATTTTAATATATTTGTTTAATATAATTTCAAAGTCCTTGCTATTTTTAGGCACGTTCTTGTGATGAAATCCGCGTATTGGGGTGATAAAATGTGAGCAAGAAGTGATTATTTAGGCAATTTGTGCTTTTCTTTTTCAAGTCGAATTTAAAAAATATAAAATTTCAAAGCTTAAAGTTAAATTAATTCAAATCAACTAATAGTATGATCATATCACGATAGATCTTATAATGATCTTTCGTCGGGGTGTAATGATCTTTGGCTAACATGTGACCCTTTTGAGTCATTTTCTTGAGATATTCGTGTAGGTAGCAAGGTAAACAAAAATCCTGTAAAATTAAGCATGGAGGTGGACTTTCAGGCTAGTGTTTGACAGTGAGTTAGCAAGACTAACAGCATTGTGCAAAGGCTGCTGATTGACAACCACAGACCACTTAAAGTTTTCTTCTATTTGCTGATAGGTATGAACGGAAAAACAACAATATAGACAGATGCTTATGGTAATTTTAATTGAAAAAACAGAAAATCGTTGCTTCTGATACTCAGTGCTTCCAAAACAAGCATTAGAGTGTTTAGTTCAATCAACAGGTTCTATGAAATTCGATCAACGTCAGCACTGATGCGCAGAAAATCGAAACGAATGCAGTGTCACTAGCTAGGTTAGTGTTCAAAAATTTGGGTTTTGCTAAGCACCACTGAAAATGTTCTGCTACTAAAAATTTTCTGGAAAATTCATCGAAAAAGTACTGTATAAAACTTAAAGGGTTGTACCTTGATGTTGGCCACCAAACGTCACTAAATTGATCATTGGAGGTGATGGACATCTCTGTGCAACTGCACGTCTGAGACAAAGGAAAGTAAGAGAAAATGACTGAGCAAGGATGATAAAGATATGTTAGATGGACAAACAGAATATGTGATACATGTGACTTGAATATAAACAAAGGTAGTATCACAAAGACATGGTTAAGGATTAACTTCCCATTATTTCTGTCATAATTGAATTCAAAGTAAACATAGAGCTATAAGTTTTTCTTGGTTTAAACAATCATTTTGTATTGAAAATAGGTGTTGCATGGGTGTGAGCAGAAGATCTTTGATAGACTGATGGGGGCACAGTAAGTCTTAACCTTTCATCTGCAGTTTAGTCTATCTGCACAAATACAATTCTACAGGGCATTTGAATGTCAGGGTACCCTCACAAATTGGGTTGATTACCAAACCATGCATAAACTGATGATTTCAAGTTTTCAAGTACAAAAAAGAAGAATACAAACTTTCTGTTACTTAAAGTAATTTTAACATTTATAAGTATGGTGGATATTAAAGTTGAAAAAAGTTTTGACATCTAAAATGTGATATTCTTTAATAATGCTTACAAAAACTGGCCTCCCTGTGAAAATCCAAGTGCATTGTAACCGTTCTTTAATTTTGGATCAGAGGCAATCTTTTTGCACACCATGTCAACTTGGGTATTGGCATTCAACAAAAATCCATTCTCAACATCCTGAGAAAAAAACAAATATCAATTATTGGCTTGCAAACTTATAACTTTTAAATATATCAATTTAGGGTCAATCAGTACAAAAGTCAACAGTTTGGCAGGGTTTAAAAACTCAATTTTTTTAAATCCATTCTCGATGTCATCTGGTGTAAAAAATTCATCACCTGGTGTGAAACAATTTTCTTTAAGTTTGGCTCATTTATTGATATCTTTAAGATAGAAAACAGAAAACATGCAATATAAAGCGAAGGGGTAAATCCTATTGTTTTGTCTGAAAATCCCCAGAAATCCTTTTCTTTTCACCAAAATCTCGTACGCTATTTGCAATAGTGAATTGCCCTTCGTATAAAGCCCTTTTAAATAATCATGCCATGTGCTAAACTTGTTCCAAAAATGGCTTGATGTTGCTTTGGTGGTTATCTATGCATTATTAACTTTAGCAATCTGTGGGTTTCAATGTTTGAACTAGATAAACATGCAAGTATCTATCATCAGAGTTCAAGTTTTATTTCATTCTCTAGATTGGTAACTGATTTGCCAAGGCAAGAAACATGTTTATACATATAGAATAACAAAAGAGACAAATATGATTGAAACTGGATCACAACCTGCATTAGATTGTCGCCAATCATTAAAGATCTCACATAGACCCCATTTCCAACCTTCTTCTCTAGCATAGACTTGATTGATCCCATGCTCAAGGGGTTGCAACAAGAATCACCTTTGAAACATAAAAACTTTGTCAATGTCTGTAGACTATAACATATATATTCAAAATAATATATATCTATAGAGAAATTATCTTAATGTATTATAGTATCTTAGTGCTATGCAGGGAGGGCAACTGTCCAAAGCTGAGAGGGGTCCTGAAGTTACAACAAAGTTTCTAATAATAACAGCAACTATAACTAGAAATAGCTCTTACTAGTACTGCCTGCAAACAATTAGTTCCTTGATAATGATTGTTTTGAAAATTTAGGTCAGGGCATTCGAAGAAGACACCATCTTGGCTTTTCGCAATTTTATAAAAACAGCTGCTCTAGTTGATGCTAAACTATTCTTTTTATCAAGAATTTTTGGTGTTCAGTTTGCTTTTGATTTAAGTCCAACACTCTTTTGAAAATCATGAAGTTTTTCGAGGGTTTGACATGAATTTTTCGTTTTCGTGAAGTAAACAAAGACGTATGAAAATGGACACGTGATAGAACAGGTACAGCTAAAATCCATTGCGATAAAGGATTCGTACAGAGGTCTCGAGTTTTTGGGAGAAAGGTGTGGCATTCAACTGGTTTTGATTCCCAAAACTTCGAATCGAAACTTCCAACCATTGTGTAAAACCGAGCTGTGATGCAGCACCGTTTTTGTGCCAAAAAAACTGAAGGCCTTTAGCAGAGTCTTGGCAGAGCAACTCTCCGAAAATAATTGCCTATAAGCCCTTCACTCCTGCGCTATCGCACGCCAGTTGCGGGCAACAATTATAATTTCAATGATATCATCACAGGTCAGGCCTTGCAAGGAGAGGCACTCGAGCTCGATCAAGCACCTCTACACGCACCTAGAAAGCTCTAGGAGCTTGATTGATCAAGCACCTAGTGTGTTATGATGTCGAAAAATTAAAAGCAAAACACCAAATTTTGTTATTGATGATGGTCATTTGATCCCCTAGAAGTTTGAAGGAGCTCTGTTTGTGAAGCACCTGCTTTTTGCTCCTCAAAAGGCCTGGGGCCACCTTTCCCCTTTTACTCAAGGCCCAAGAAAAGCTCTCCCAGGCCTGTTGAGATGCACAACCAATCATTGGTATATTTTGTTGCTTTACACTGGTGTTGACTATATCCATAGCACTTAACTTGGACAATCCATGTTTTGCTGAGAATGTCTAATGCCAAGCAAGTTCCAAATTGGATACAGCTACATAGCAAATTGGGTAGTAGCCTTGAATTGGTGCTATAGAGCATATGGCCCATTGAAGATCACACCATCTGGTATGAGCACTAATCATCAATGTGGTACATTTCCATTGGTAATCAAATCACTCCCATTCCATTGTCAGCAAGAAGGGTGGAACACATCAAAGATGTGGGTACACAATAGGCCCCCTGACTCAATTCCTGCTACATTCTTAGCCTGAGCTGACAAGACATTTACTATCATCATGTTTTGACTCATAGTATCACTGATTGACACTTTAAGGTAAGCCTTGCTTAGTCATGCTGTGAACAAGTTTTTTACTACTCTTATGCTGAATATGTAATGTGGCCTAGTATTATATTCTGATCGTATAAGTTGTTTTGTTATGTTCATTCAACCCTAGTTTATCTCTAAAGATACTCTCTGTGGCATTCTAATATGATTTGTATAGATTCAGTCATCAATCATGTATAATGAGTCATCAAGTGTCGCCATTATATGTAGTGGTACAAGTCTTTTTATAATAAAGTTAATAGCCCACCTTCAGACTTTCTTAGCTATTTCCTTAATTTCAGCACTAAAACTTTCTTAACACTATCTTAACATAGAATTGGAAAGTGCATGTTACGAAGGAAATGAAATGCTATAAATATTTCATTATTTCTCCAAAAAACTTTAAAGGCAGACAATTTCTATATAGACACTTCTTCGCACCTTAGGAATCTCCTATTCAGCACACAGTATTGTCCCCAAACGATATATTTCATTCTTGCACGGGAATTTCCTTCTAAACTGTGTTTAATAGATATTTAAACTTTCTTGATCTTTCTTGAAACTTTCAAGATCTAGCATTGAATAATGTGTACTGTATTTCCAACTGTCATTTAGCTTATTTTAAACTATGAATAAATTAGGCAGCGTATGTGAAGTGAAAACATTACCGGTACCAAAAGTTTTTAGCCAACAAAGGTTGTCATTTGTCACAAAATCATAAAGCAGTGGGACAAAAAAGCAAATGCATACCCATCCCATGCCATAAAACGATGGGAACGGATTCATTTGTAGCCGCAGATCTTGCAGAAACAATTTCTGCAATCAGCAAAGCGCAAACCACCTTCAGCATCGACGCCATTTTTCTCAACTCTCATCACATGACCTCGATTCAGATCAGCTGACTGTCAGCATGTGCCAGGAAAGGGCTGTTTTGGGGGTGGTGAAGGGGGCTGGGGTGGTGAAGGGGACTGGGATGGTGATAGGGGCTAGGATGGTGAAAAGGGTTTGTGGCGTATGAATACAGGAAAAGGTATGCCCAAAGGTGCCATAGATGATCTATCGCATGTGATATTTCCCGATTGCCATTACCAATCACTCTTTACTTGTTTTTATAAAGGCTTTGGGTTTCAAAGGTGCCTAACAGTAGCATAGGAGGAGGAGTATTGAAAATTAGGGCGTGTCACTAACAAAAGCCAGTCATTCCCTCGACAGAGATCGTCAGGGAAATATAAGTACTTCTAAAATCCAATAAAATGATCTCTAAAGTCCCCTTTATCAACGCAAACATTGAAATTGACTTCGCATACAAGAAAATCGCAGTTAAACAATTTTTCTCACAGGAAATTTTCAACCATGTATCAATAATCTAACAGTAACATTACACTTTGCAAGAAGTTAGGCAGTAGTTTTGAAGGTAGTAATACACTGAAAAAGATCAAAACTATATTTGGACAATAGAATTTAGGACAGTGAAATTGTTCTAGGGGAGCTCGAGGAAATCAGCTTCTCTTGCAAAAAATGACAGATTGTTACTTACTGCTATGAATGCTTCATGCTTAAGATTTTTTAATGCAGGCTATAACCGAAAGTGCTATACAGAAGGTGCTATATCATATGTAATTTTGCAAAAATTCCCTGCTTGCACCTATAGGTTCAACTCTTTTGTACAGTAACTCAATATTCAATGAAGAATATTTCTAAAAAAGACTTTATTTTGGACTACTTTTTTCACATTATAGAATAGGGTAACTCTTTAAAGCCATAGTTCCAAATGATCTTTTAAATATTTCTCAACCTTTTTTTTGCATTGAGCAATGACTTTTCCGAAAATTTGAATCGTCGTTATACGATGAGAACAAGTCATGAATTTTTATGATAGAGTGACTATTTTATATTTGAATCATGTCAATTACGTAGGCCGGATTAAGGTGGAAGCTTTTGGTGCGGCAGCATTAGGCCCTGTTGGTGCTGCAGTATCAGGTCCAATTTGCATTTAATTTGCCACTGATGATAGATATTTATAATTAAAATCAATTGAGACTATTGACTTTATCATTTCCAGTCACAGAAATCGAAGCAAACAAGACATTTTTGATAAGCGATTGACTTAACTAGATTAGAATTTCTCAGGACCAAATAGAAAAAAGTCAAAAATCTCAAAGTAAAGTTACAATCGACCATGGTTTGTTATCATATTTTTTTCATGTATCAAATTATCCTTATACATCTTACGATTATCAAGCTGAAAATGCATTTACGGCAATCGTCTATACGAACTACAAGAAATTTAGGCAAGAATATATACAAAGTATAAATAAGCCTATTTACAAAAAAGAGCAACAACCTTCTAGATTTAGCGTATTATCAAAGAAAAACACATAATTGACAAAGAAACAGTCACATGTCCAAAATGTGATCAACGATTGGACCATCGTCTGCTAAACCGTTAGGCCTGGTTTCTGGGGCAGTTGGTTGGCAGCTTGTACTTGCTTTAAGTTTTTACGCACCCTCCACCAAAGCAAACCAAACACAATAGTCGTGATGAAGAAGATGCCAACCAGAACACCTAGTGTAGCATAGTTTGCAATTTCCTCTAAAATTTGACGGACAGGAAAGTTATTAAGACTATTTATAGACAATATGATGCTTCATAAATATATATCCAGTGTGAAAATGACTGTTTAGGGCCAGTCATTGAGTGCTTGGTGCAGTATAGGCAGAGCTGTACACACTTTTGGTTTATATAACAGGACGTTTCTAAGCTGCCACTCCGAGTTTCACGATCAAATTGCAAACATCAAGCAACTGCTCATACCCACACTCAATGTGGATATTATTTGCATCTTCTGCTTCTATAGAAATCAATATAGTATCAAATCCAATTCATACTGCTCCATGTAACACAGGAGTTGCCTAAAAAGGCAGGCTCATTGTTCAACCCAATAAGCAAGCATGATACTAGCATAGAAGAGTGTTGAGGCAAATTTCCATTCAGTGCAATTTTGTTTTTACACGAAGGCAAGATGTTTAATATATCACTTGACCAAATGGGTGATCTGATCAATTACCTGCAGAAGGAGACTTGTCCTCTGGCTCTGGTTTTACCTTCTCTGGCTCAGCTGTGAAAATAACAACATGGTTATGCATATCTAATTCAAAACATTCGGCCGTTAAATTTTTAGCCTGCGTGCAGACTTAACACCGTCCTGGCTTTCTTTCGCAACGGAAAGTAAAGTTTGCACGCAGGCTAATAATTTTAGAATAGGCTAATTAATTTAATCTTAGACACAATTTTTGACACGAAAAAGCATGGCAGGGTAGGAAATCTTAGTCTGAGATCAAGCTCTCGGGGCGGAGAGGCGCGGGCGGAGAAGTTGGAGGAAGGATAGCCTGAAGACATGCTATTCAAATCTGCTTGTTGAAAAGCTTTAATTTATTCGTAGTTTCCGTAACGAATAATTATGCAAAACCTCGTTTGCACCCCGAAGCTCTCAATTCGCCACCCATCTCGCGCTATATCAACCACGCTCGCGAAAAGCACACAAATGACAAATCATGTGATAAATTTACTGTCAATGGGTATTATTGTAAATCCAGCATACTTTCATGGCTTATTCTTCAGTTTAAAAAGATTTAAGCAATAAAAAGCGCCTTTTCACTTGCTGTTTCTGCCTAAAGTGCTTGAGTGCTTCCAAGGTAACAAAATTAGGACTTGAACAAATTAGGACTTGATGCCCTGCTTCGAAAAATGTTTCATTCAAAAAGAGGGGCTTTGCCATCTAAGGGTGTTTCGAGGGCAAACTTTCAAACTTGTCAGAAAATAAAAGTTGGCTAACCAACTTGTCGGCATATGGAGCACAGAAACTAGCGACGGCTCTGTTTGCAAGTTTCCCTGTTTACGGTATGCAAAAGTGTCATTGCGCCCCCAATTCAGAGTATGAATTTTACGTCCCTGGTACAGCCATGAATTTGGTAAATTCATGATTTATGGGGTGTTATTCATAAACTTGACACCTGGTTTCAGCTCATCCCGCTATATTGCCTTAAACCCATGACCAAGATAAAATAACAGTTCTAATATTTTATCTTGCCATAACACATAAAGCTTAATAAATAAAATTTAATATCGTTGAACATGTGGCAGGCTACGTATTCTGTTTTTAGAGAAGAGAGTACGATTGTGGACTTTGCTCACATTGTAGCAATGCTCGAGTGAAAATAAGTGATAAATTACACAGTACATAGCTGATTTCTAAAAGTTTCTGCTAAAACTATAATTAATTATTTCACTTACAAGTTGGTTCTGGCTCAGGTGTGCTTGTTTCTGGCTTTGGTTCAGTTGTCGGTTCAGGAGTAGACGTTGCCAGTGTCCCTATAGTTTGATAATGTCATTATTTATATAAGTGCCTGATTTAACAAGAATAGTCGACACATAACAGTACTAAAATATAGAAACTTCTCCCTAAAAACATAAAAGCATTCAGGATATTTTCCAAAATTAAATTTTGATGTGTTACACTACTATTTATTAGACGGATGTCTTTACAAAGGAACTGTAAAAGTCACGCTTTAAATCAACAAAATATGCTAAAGCTAATCAAGCGAATTCACGGTTGCAAACACGTGACTGTCATAGTCGATTCAGGATAATTTCCAAAATTAAATTTTGGTGTGTTACAATTCTATTTATTAGACGGATGTCTTTACAAAGGAACTGTAAAAGTCACGCTTTAAATCAACAAAATATGCTAAAGCTAATCAAGCGGATTCACGGTTGCAAACACGTGACTGTCAATGGTCGATCCTGATTTGTTCCTTCAGGCAGATGGCTATTGAGTACTCACGGCCCTTCAGATCTTGCTTGCTAGGTCATCAAATTTTGCATTGAAAAATCATGAATTATTCAAAAATGAAATCTTTTGCAAATAAGTACAAAATCTGTTTCTTGACATTATTGAGAATTCAGATATCAGCTCATAATTCGGCAGAATGAGCCCTTGAATAAATCAGACATGCTTAGTCAATCGTCCTTTGCCATAGTTTCAAACCTTATTTAGGCCATTGTGAGGGTAAACCTCTTGATCCAACAATGAGTCCATAGAAGAATACTTAAAATCATCAAGTCCTTGCGCATTGGAAACTCTTTCGATGAATTTCTTGCACGAGTTAAAATAAACTGATTTAATTTTCGAAGTTCTATCTTGATACAGCTATGTTTTCAGCATCTGTTTGGCTACAATGGACTGAAGGCTAGAATCAAGACGGAAGTTCAGTTACAAAGCTAAATTCAGGCTAGTCCACCCTCTTCGATTGACAACTAGTATTCATAAAGTTTACTCGAACTATGGACGATGTGTTGACGGGACCAATCTTCCAAAGCGGAGGCATACATTCCATTTTTACAGGAGTTGTAGATCTACTAACACAGTCACCTCTCTCTCTAAATGAGATAACCCGTAAATATCACGTCGAGACCTTACTGTATTAACTATCCCAGGGGAGTCATTCTGTCATCTCACCCCATCCCTTCCTTCAATCAAACATGCCTGCTAAATTCAGGGGGGTATTGCTGTGAGGACAACGAGGGAAACCCTCCCGGAAAAGGTCTTTAAAAATGATATGAACCAATAGAAAAGGACTACTTTTTGGCAATTACATTTGAAGGTCGATCCCCCTAAGCCTCCTATTTTCGCCAAATTTGGCTAGTTGAGAGTAGAAACAATCTGGGTGAGTAGTGCTTTGAGCAAGGTGGTAGTCATAGCAGGTCATTTTGGTTCTGCATGCACTGTGCACTTCGTTTTGTTTGCAACGTTTAATTGCTGCATATATTATAAAGATAAATCAAAGGCACATTCTGCTAACATAGCATCAACTAATTCGGTTATCTGGCATAAAGCATTTTTTAGAAGTTTTTTAGAAGTTTAGAAGTTATAGAATTTGCGTGGTTCTAAAAATTTCAAGTTGTTGAAAGAGTTTTCTATTTCGATCGAAAATTAGTTTGTTACAGAAAAGCAGCAGCTGATCCGAGCTGATTATTAAGAAGATTTTGCATCGTTGAAAGACATTTTGAAAAGGCTCTCCAACGCTGAGAAGCAGCCTCAAATGTTAATACTGCTAGCTTCTAATATACAAAACCTTTTAAATCAAAAATTGAATTGAGTTAGTCAGTAGTCAGTAGTTAGTTACTAAGCCAAGAATCTTAATATTGCTTAGTTAGTATTGCTCGTAAGGATCTCCTCACTTCATTTAATCACCGCAAGGTATTTCTGAAATTATCCGAATTACAAACTTTCTTAATCGATTTTTTTAAATCAATTTGCCTTCTATGTATTACGGATAGTAAAGGTTATGTCGTGAAAACTTTCTGAAGCAAACCTTTCTGTAAACCTTTTCGTACAAAACCTTTCGTAAAACTTCGTAAACATCTTTGGTTAAACGTGATCAAAAGCGCTAAATTTTTCTGAACTTCGATTTATTCTCGTGATTCTCTTCCCTCGTAGCCAGTCTCTGCATTTCATTTTGCCAAAATATTGTATTTACTACACTAATCTTTTCTTTTACAGTTCTGTAAACACTTTTACCTTTATGTTTTCCTTCACGTCAACTGTTTCCCCTCTCCCCCTTTTTATTTATTTATATAAAAAAATTATCAAACATGCATTTCACTCTAGAAAACTTTCTGTGAACAAGACTGAGGCACATTACTTGCAACCATATTTAAAAATTAAGCCAAGACTTAATATCATGGTGCCATTTTATTGACCAAGATAGGATCCTTTAGAACTTTGGATATTTCGCAAAAACAAATTGTGATTGGCATTGATATAATAACTGCAAGTCAAGTTATTTTCAAGGCAGTGCTTAGTCATATCAGAAATTTGAGCAAATACACTCTTCATTTATAAAAACAGTTCTGTAAGAACCAAACTGCAGAGTTGGTTAAGAAGAATGTAACAGCATTGCTCTTAAGAATTTAACTTTCATGATAGGGCAGATCTTTTCTTATATCATTAACACAGTAACTGCATTATATCATAGACAATTGAAAAAGCTTTTTATACAATTGACGCTTTTCTGCTGCCAAGTCATGTCTTACAGCTAGCGATCTTAAACTTACCCAAAATAATTTAACAAAAAATTAATAACAATTCAGCTGGAAAGTTTAGAAAAAAATAAAACCTGCCAGCCTGAACCTCAATTTCCTGGTTTTTATCAAAAAAGTATCTAGAAAGAAGAAGGAAAGAAGAAGGAAAGAAGATGTGCCACATGGAGTTGGGTTCACGTAAAGATCACCTAAAAATATACACAGTCATTAAGAAAGTAAATAACTTCTATACTTTTTTTACAATAATCTGCAAAACAAATTGGCTAACCTTGAGCCAGATAAATGGCCAGGCAAGACAAAAAAATCAGCTTTGTTGATAACCCCATGTTTACTGTTTTGATCAGCCGTATGCAGATTGTACCTCGCCTTCGCTTGTTGATGGTCCCGGACTGCAACTGTCTTTGAAATCGCTGCCCTCTTGTAGTCTAAAAGCACATCCGGGTCACCGTGATTCAGCAATTAGAACAATATGTAAGAACAATGCCTTCGAAGTCACATTGTCCGAGTACACATTAAAAATTAAATAGTCCCTATGTCAAGATGAGTCTGCGAAAAATTCAATGCCCTGCTCAATGGTGGCATTTAAGACACACACAGAGTCAAAGGAGAATCAACTTGGATGTTGTTGATATTAACTCATTAATGAATAACAAATATAATCTATCAGGTGGTCAGTTACATTTCAGAAATTCTTGAAAAAATTATTTTTTATTGGTTTGAGGGCGTGGACCGAGCTTTGCATTTTCATAGACGATAAATTAGCTCATATGAGCAGACGTGTTTAAACGGTTCTAGCCTTCCCTTGATATTTCTTAGTGAATTTAAGATTTAATAACGCTGTTTACTGTTCATTTAAGGATTTAATTACGATGCACCTTCTCATCCATGAAAAAACTTTGATCCCATATAAACATGGTATAAACATAACTGTCGTTTGTATCAAAGATTTCTTATTAAGCTGCTAACGATTCTACAATCTACGCTGATATACCTGGCTGCCTTTTACCGTCAATCATAACAAGAAAAAGCTTTGATCTTGATAGCCTTGATCTTCCCTTGAAGACTGAAATAGAGCTAACTGTTGGTTTCTCATCCAATCTTGATGCAACACAACACAACACAACGCAACACAACACAACACAACAAAACACAACACAACACAACACAACACAACACAACACAACACAACACAACACAACACAACACAACACAAAACAACACAACACAACACAGCACAACACAGCACAACACAACGTCTTTTTAATTAGTATATTCATGAGCCTTCGTTTTAATTATTTTGACCAATTGATTAGATTTTTATTGATACAATTTCTCTCGTGTTAGAAAAACAGCGCTACTTAAAATGCCATGGAAATGTGTTATTCAGTAGATATAGAAAGCATTGACAGTTTGCAGATATAGAAAATCAATTTTGAAATAAGAACAACATTAAAAACACCAATCCCTGAAAGTATCCAAAAAGTAAGAGCATTAGGTGTCAGCAAAAATTGTATTGTTCTTATAAAAAAATATTTAAAAAAAGCAAGACAGAGTCAAATAATTGCAACCGGTTGGTGATTCAGGCAGATTACCTATTTCTAAATGCAACAATAACTGCCTAAATAACCAACTGTCTAAACAAAACTGCAACTAAACGTACTCAGTAAGAAATCATTCGATAATTTTCTATTAAACATGTCAAGCTTTGTGTACATTTTCATGCATATAAAGCTTGGAATGTGTTTCAATCTATCAGTTGTTTCTCTTTTCTATCCCTGGTTTAGTCGTACATGGCTGACCGGTGGTGAAGCAACAGTTCTTCACAGCTTTCTTTGCGTTCCATGATTCTGGGCTGTACCCAAGCTAAAACGATGAGGGGGGAGGAGGGAGGGGGGCTGACCCATCACTTTTTTCAAAAATTTTAGCAAGGGAAGCTGCACCCCCCTTCCCCCTGAGCCCCCACCACTACATCCCTGATTATTACGGAGTGGTGCCGTTCTGAAAGAGACTGACTTTCTTTCAACCCTCTACCTAAATTTTGCAAAATCCTCTGTTTTGTTAATAAATCACTGACAATCAACAGTCTACAGGTGTTTCAAGTTTTATCTTCTGTAAAAGTACATTTTCGATAAGAATTCTACGTGATTTTGAGCAAACATACGAACATTTTCTGATGACATTTGGAAGTTAACCTTTTTATCAGTCTGGCAATAAAGTTAAGAAATCACCAGTTTGGTATAAAGTTTTGTCCTTATTACTAAAATCTTGAAGAATTCAGCGTTAGCTGCAATCCATTCAAAATTGCCGGAGTCAAAATTGCCGCTCTCTCCGATTCACTTATGGATTTACTCTTGGATTCGCTTAATTAGCATACATCCTTCCCCCCCCCCCCCGAATTCCTTGACGAATCCGCTTTCAGTTTTATTGGCGACTATATGCAGACTCTTACGTAGGGCAACATGTATTACAATGCCATTGGCTGGAAAATCCACTGGTGAATCCGCTTGCAGATTCAACCAATCCCGCCACTATTGCGAGATCCTTTTTTGTGTTCATTGATAAAAACTGACATACCTTCGTAGTAGTTTTAAACTACCCTATAAGATACGCATTTGGCTCTTAATGGATATCTTCTTTTCAAATTTTTGCAGAGCCAAAAGATCACGTTAAAAATGAATAACCAGTTAAATGCGAAAAGGAAACAAGAAAACAAGATCGGACTCATGTTTCCAAAAGCGCTGGCATGGCTACTCAATTTATAACCGCCATGAAAAGGTAATAGAAACTAATTTCATAATTTGATTAATAATACCATGGTAAGAAATATCCTATTTGCTGGGATTAATGGTTACAATGAATCACGCAAGGATTGTTCGTTTTGTAATTCAATTGAATGGAGTATCGGTTGATGTTGTGTTAGAAAACCTGGGGTATGCGCCAGAAAAGAGTCAAAATTTGCTCAAGAACCCAGAGTGTGCCAAATATTTTATAATTTGGCAGGCACAGCCGCCTTATCATTCAGCTTTTTTGGAATCTGTTTACACAAAAAATACAAAGGATTCCGGCTTGTGTAGACGGAAAGGGTTTGTTTTCTTATTTGTCCTCTTCAACTACAGTAAAAACCCGCGTATAAGAACCTGGATTTAACCTGGTCCCATCCACCTAAGAAATTTTTCAGGCTTCAGTTTCAAGTTAGGTTCTGCTGTAAAATTACCAGTGGAGCTGCTGTAAAGGTTATCGTTATCTGCTTCTATCTCAAATTCAATTGGCAAAACAATTTTTCTTTGAAGCCAAAGTACAATGTGTCTTTTGTTTCCATCATCCCAATAAATTCTCTCAATATTCAGCATTTGTAAACTACAAAATTCTAATTTTCATTTATTCCAAGTTTTCCACGTCAAAACCTTTTTTGGAATGACATTTCAGATATGCTGCTATGAGTTTGTTTGAGCATAAATTTGTTACATGAATATAAGAACACATCTTAAGAACCTCTGTAGCCTAAATTCACAGTAAGTACCATTAATATAAGAACCTGTTAAGGCTAATTGAAAATAAAACAGGTTCTTCTACGCATTATTCTTCCTCTCACGTTATTTTCTGGATATAAATTCTGACCTATAAATGTCCGATGTCTGCTTACACCTAGACTTGATCCGACGGTGATACTCTGTGAGTGTTGGACGAAAAGAACTTAATGATAGGTTTCTGCTTTCCAGTGATATCTTCAAAGCAGAGTTTGGTGTAGTGGTGATATCCTTAAAATGTCTTTGTTGAATTTTTCTGTTAATACCATATATTATAAAATTCGATCATTAGATAGGCCTATATATGAAAAAAATTGAGATCAAAACATATAAATTTAGTCTTGGTTCTAAAACATATAGACCAAACCAAAACACCAGCAACACTTAAATAACCTCCGGCGAGATCAAGAATCTTTAAGAATGAGTGCAAGAAAACAAAATTTATTAAATATTACGAAAATTTAATTCATGGAAGGCTACGGGGAACAGTGATATTTAACTACGATTTCTAAATTCAAGCCACGTGTTTGTATCTGCTGTTGTTCTATAAATAACGCATCTTTGATCATTGACTGGAATCGCAAAGGAATTCTCACATGAAGTCATCTTCAAGATCGGCATTGTCCTGGAAGAGGCAAGATAGCTAGTTATTCGGTACTTGGCAATAATGTTAAAAGTGACAATAATGCCTATAGTTACAGTAATGTCAATAGTTACAATAGTGTAACTTTTGAAAAGTCAAAAGCGCACTTTGTAATCTCGTAAGCAAGCAGAATGTTGATCGGCACTATATTTTGACAGTCAGAAGTTGCCGATTTGAAAACAACACAATAGTCTATTGTATAGTCTAACCAATGGAAAATGTCATCAAAATTCGTCGAGATATAGTGCCTTTAACTGTTTTCCACTTATGCGAAATATTCAACGAATTCGTCAGCGATTGGAATGTTTTTTTACCGATATGCCAGATATGTGTTGCCAGTAAACGGTTATATGTCTTAACTTGCAGCATTCATAATGTTTTTGAAAAAGTAGCGAGGCAGAGCCATATGCTCGAAATTATTCCTAAGATTTACTCGAGTAAACGAAGGCTTAAAGTAAAGTATCTACAAACTTTAACCTTGGGTTTAGCCTACTCACAAAAATTGAAAAATTTAACAAAAAAATTCTTTAGGATAAGCGAAAAAGCGCTAACAATAAATAGGAGAGTCTTTCTCATAGACTTCATCATGATTTTCTTATAGACTTATATTGCTTTTATTCTTCTATGCTGAAAATGACTCCTATCTCAACTTCACTAAACCTGACAAGTAAATATAAATTTGCAGCCTTAACGTTAAAACTTCGCTTGGCAGACGTGCTATAATAAAACATCTGCACTTTGAGAGTAATAACAACAAGCGCGATTATTCATCAAAAGCATGTCACTTAAAATATTTATCCTGACAGCGAACTAGGAGAAAATCAAGCAGTTGACATGGCTTTGGTAACAAATACGCCCAAGGTATATAATTAATATGCAAGAGGAGTAGGCTTTATCTTTGAGTTGAAAATCCCTCTGTAGCTGGGATTCTTGAAGAGCTGAATATGAAATGATCCGTAGTTCGGGAAAACAGCCCAGCAAGCTACTCATCCTTCCTCAAGCCTCCTAGCCTCAGCCTCCGAGCCTCAGCCTACGAGCCTCAGCCCTACGAGCCTCAGCCCTACGAGCCTCAGCCCTACGAGCCTCAACCTCCTAGCCTCAGCCTACGAGCCTCAGCCCTACGAGCCTCAAGCCTACGAGCCTCAACCCTACGAGCTTCAGCCTACAAGCCTCAGCCTACGAGCTTCAGCCTACGAGCCTCAGGCCTACGAGCCTCAAGCCTCCTAGCCGAAACCTAAACCTGTGTTTTCCATAAACTTAAACGTAACGTTAAATCATATTGACTATGGTTAGGCAAGCCACCACCCTTGCACTCTACCATCTGCCTAAAATATGAATGAATCTATCGAGCACAGCAGATTTTTTTTGTGTCGTAGCACCAAGGCAAAATGCTAAGAAACAAAGTTTTGGGAAGTGTACCATAACAAAAAATCTAGCCCATTGTTTGAAAGTTTTTGAGCTTTTAAAAAGGTTTTTTCGTCCATCACTTGTATGCAATTTACGCCTCTCAAGAGCATGTGCCAATCAAGGGGCAATTCAAGAACACCAAAAATCACCTACACCCCTCTACACTGGATGCCATATTCGTCCCCAATCTGGATATAAACACGTCTAATTTCTGCAAACCCGGCAAGTCATATTTTGAAAAAAGATCCAAAGACAAACCTTATTTGATGTCATTTTGTCTTCAACCATCAGCCTATCGTAACTCCTTCAAGAACAGAATTAACATAGATACACACAGAGACTGAAAGTTCAAAGACAAAAACAAATTTACGACTCAATATATTTCAAGATCCCGCTCAAAGGATCGATGTAAGTTTTCGATATTGAATATTAAGTCAGCTTTTCGGCATTTAACTTACAGACTCTCTAAGAAAAACGAAAGCAAGCAAAGTTTGTATTGTCTGCTATTGTACAATTGAGTTCCTTTACATTTTTATGAAATTAGCAGTCCAATAAATTAGATTAAATCTGGCGGGTAAAATCTATCTAATTATTATGATTACCTGGCTTCTTCTTCCTCTTTCTTCTGTTTCTCTAATTCTTTTTCAGCAGTTTTCTAAAGAGTAATGAGAACATTTAAAAGGCACATTCTGGTCACAGGTGCCTGTGAAATCACACACTATCGCATATTATCGCATATCATCGTTTTTTATCGTCATTAATCTTCGGACAAGTAACGGGCTAATTCTGTCGATATCATCTTCAAATATCCCATCTCTATGAGGAAAAAATCTTGTTCGCAAATTAAGGAGTAGATCAGTTAACTTTTGACAGATCCGGAAAACAGCAGTACACAAAGAATGTTAGTCAGAAAGAGCCCATCTTAAACTTAAAACAGTGACAGAATACGTAGGACAGCAGCAACAGAATACATAGCACAGCAGTACAAAAAGAGGACAAAATGATCTATTTGGTTTTAAGCATAAAACTATGGAACAAGATTGTCTCATTAGGCAAAAGACTGGTTACATTATGCACCAATGGGTTAATAAATGTGAATCTATTCAATTAACTTCATACGCAAGTGAGACGTGAGAACATAAACAAAATTTCGAACCATTTTTTGCAGTTCTCGTTTTTGCTTCAACCTCTCTTTTCTATCACGTTCTTCTCTTAATTGTTGAAAATTAGGATCTTCCTCTACTTTTGTTTTGTTTAGTCTATTAATTATATCATTTGATTTCTTTTCTACCATGATTCTTTTTACCTACAAAAGAAGAAGATTAAAAGATCAATGATAAGTAAATTTTAGAAATATTCTCTACAAACAATTAGTGAGAAACGGGGACCAAAAGTTGATAGTTAAGGAAATTGACAGATAATGAATCTATCAATCAAAATTGGCCAATCAACAAGCATAATACCAACTACACGCAAATTGATTGGTCAATAGTTGATTGACAGACGGTTGAAGCCACTTTAGTATTTGCTTATTGCCTTTAATACTTATTTCAATAAAACTTCTCTATTCCAGGACTGCTAAAACTATTTGGAAAAAAATAGAGCTTGTATGCCATACACCGAATGAAAATGACAACAAGGTAAGCGGCACAATTCACTTACTTCAATATAAACAAATTCATGCAGGCCAGTCGCTAGCTACTATGCTCAAGCGGGGTCTCAAGTCTCATTTGCAGACAAAGTAGCTGAGTCATCCTGTATTTGCTGACAAGTTTGAAATTTGCTGACTAAGCACCACCTAGATGGCAAAAAACTCTTGGTTTTTGCAATGAAAACATTCTTCAAGTGGGTTGTCATGTCCCACACGAGACAGAGTTCATGATCATAAATTTTAGGGGAACTTTTGATAGGCTCTACAGAATATTCAAAGCATCACTATTTAAGAGTTGGTGACTAAGCTATCCATCTGCCTGCTTACTCACCAACTTATTTTTATGAAATCCAACTTGCCCAACATCCATATCGCCAGTTTTCTTTAGATTTGACCAAGGTGTATATACAATAGCAACATCATTCAGTTTGCATCCTGCAAAACAAATTTCATACTTATTAAATACCAAAATACAATGATATTCTTAGTAAATGGTTTAAAATACCATGTACCGAGAAAGGGAGAGGGTGATTCAACATTTTATTATACAGCCCCCTCCCAGCCCCCTGCTCTGTTGTGACTGTGAAGGCTTGGAAACAGGGTCTCTCAAAACATTCTCATAATAAATTGGTGCTCTTAGAAAGGCAATGCAAGCAGGCCATTATTGATTAAAAACATCACATAGGGAACAATCATTAAAAAGTAAGAAAAAATCATTATGAATGGAAAAACATTTAGAACATTTAACATATAGGCAATAATTTGATATACCTGCATAATTTTTGTTATATGAAATGATTCTGTAATCATGAGAGATTCGGGATGACAGCACAACTTTGCTAATGGCATTAAGACAAAGAGTACAATTACAATATTGAATTATCTACCTTGAATGCTATTGGCTTTTGTTAATTGTGCACAGTCTGTAAGAACATCAGGTGGTATGTCATCAACTGTCATTCCCTGGGCAAAAAGCAATTGTTCAGACAAATTGTTAATTAATTTAAAAATGGTTTGGAAAAAGCAATCACTTAAACAAAATACTTCATTTCACTCTTCAAAATAAACTGTTTATGAATGGAAATCACCATTGTAATATAAAAGCTTGATGAAAGTAACTCTTACCTCTGGCATCCTTAGATAAATGTGAGCAGATGACAATTTATCCACATGAAACCTGAGGGAAATTATTAGTGTAAAGAGAAGCATTGAAGGATGAATGGCTGAAAATGATTGATTCAAACTGATTGATTTTTTGGTAAAGTACATTCAATATAATAACCTTTAACTTTGCAATATATCTTGCATTTTTAAAGAGAGATTCAGGGGAAGATTGAGCCTAAAAATTGATGGTGACTGAGCCACACCCTCAAAATGGAAAAAAATAGTTTGTCCCAAAGTATAGTGTTCCATTCCTCAAATCCTGAAAATTATCGTCTTGATGATTTTGTAAAGGACTGTTCACCTTTAGGCAACTGGTCTAGCTATCAAGGATCAATATATGATGCAAGCTGTTAAGTTTGCTTTATGCTTTCAACTTTTACATAATCAAATCATTTGGGAATGTCTTTTAAGACATTAAAAACAATCCCATAAAATAAATCCAAAATAGATCCCTTGATATTCTATATTTCTTGGTGCATCCTATTGATTACCTGCCATTTGGGCTGGGGGTACAGCACCATTTTGCAACCTTCAAAAGTAGTTTAAAAACTGCAGAAAGGTGCTGGCCCCATTAAGCAACAGTGTTTTGATAATAATCAACATTGTCAACAAATCGGCCCAAACATAAAATGTCATCTATAGGAGGCAAGAATAATGATCAATACAACAAACTAAAACCTTTCAACATTTACTTAAAATAATTCACAACATAACATTAATAAGTTCAGATTAAACCAAAAGAGGACATAATAGCTTCAGTAAATTAAATCATACTGTTCTTCGCTTTTCTTTTAGGCAAGAACCAAAATTACAGGACATAATATCTTCAGTAACTAGGAAAAGTTGAAAAAGGAACAAACCATACATCCTCTGGCCAACCCCATTTTATTAAATCTTCATCTGGAATACAAGTAGACATCAAAATAAAAACAATAAAAATTCATGAGAATTGATCAACTCCTTATGCAAGCATATTACTACTGAGCTTGTATTCACAAGAATAATGCTAAATCAATTCAATAATATCCACTCATCTAGACCAGTTGCCTATTCAACATGCTCAAACGGTTCTTACACTCTAATCTCGGTATAGCAGTTTTTCACTGTAAAATTTTCAGCATTTCCACTGTAAGTCACTGTAAGTCAATAGTCACTGTAAGTCAATAGTCACTGTAAGTCAATAGTCACTGTAAGTCAATAGTCACTGCAAGTCAATAGTCACTGTAAGATTTTTATCATTTTATTTCATTATTTAATAATCATTGTATGTATGTAAGCAGGTCCACTGATATGGGGCAAAAAGGATTAAACCTTGCCAGCAAGGGAGAGAATGCATCTCTAGTGCACCCACAATGCTACTAGTTTCCTGTAGCTAAACGATTCTTTATTAATTTTTGCATGAATGGCAAGTTTGGATGTCTTGCACTTAATTTCTGACAAGCTTAGACATACAATCCTTGACAAAAGTTCTTGGAACACCCTGTTATCAATTAAATATTTTGATCAAATTAAAGTTTCCAGCTGTAATATTTAGAAATACCCTTCTGCCCCAAAAGAATGCTGGTAAAAAAGCCTATTTTTTACCCTAGCTGATAAAGTTACCTATGGTTGAATTTCAAAATTTGAAACCATTGTTATTCAACATTGTTTCAAGGAGGAGAGGGGTACTGAACTTATGCAAAATTTTAGCTTAGTGTACCAAGACTTTTGGTAAGCATTGTAACTTGGAAGTGCACCTTTGATCAATTCAATCCATTTTGGCCTTTACTGCTGCTATGAAAAAACAAATTCAGAAACCTTGTAAAAAGTTATGACTGTTTATTGGGATGTTTGATAAAGTTATGACTGTTTGAGAAGAAATCAAAGTCAAAAATTTTTCACATACTTTCATATTTGTCTCTTCCCACATAAATTGTTATTGGTTGACTTGTAACTAAAGAATACAAATCAAAACTTCAAAAATATCAACATAAACAATGTAGTCATATAACAATTTTCTAAACATTTTAAATTTCTCATGGTTTCTCTAAAATCTCATGGATCCTAAGGCATTTATTAATAGAACTATTTTCAATTGATAAGCAAACCATATGCTATAAAAAAGATTAAAATCATTTTTAATGAAAAAAAATATAAACAGTGAGATAAATGGCAGCTTTGATCCATAGCCTCCGCTAGCTAATAGAATTTGCCAAAAAGTCTCCAATAAAGCAACCCTACATGGCAAAAACTCCTTGTGCTTAGAAAAATTTGCTTCCAAGGTTTGCACCCCCCCCCCCAAATGCTTCACCATTACGTTGTCCCTGCTTCTTTCTTAAAGCTTTATGCGGTATATAAGAAACTAAAAATAAAAAACATGGCCCAAAGAATTGTTTCCTTTTCTTTTTGATATTTTGTGTTTTTTGTTTTGGTTATTTGCCTTTTATACTGATTAGCTCTCATGCTATTATTAAACCAACAAAACTAATTCAATGGCACAACCGAATTAAAGATATTGCTCTGAACTGTTCCTGACTTTTGATATTAATTTGATGTAAATGCGACTAATTTACCTATGAACATTTGAGAAAAACATAGTAATTTGCTACTGTACAAATTTTGTTGGAGGTTTTATTTATTGCTCGGTGCGGAGGCCCTGGCAGCTACCGAAGTATAAAGAAGAATTATCTAAAAACACGAACAATTATAACCTTACCATTACACGTGAAGTAAAAAACCATTTTGATTTGCTGGTGGATTGTATTTCTGTTTTCTAACGTTTCAAATAAGCAAGAATCATCTCCATGTCCGTTTTGCCTCGTTACAATATTTACAGCCTCCCCATTAAGCAGAGGTTTACTCGTGCTTGTCACTATGGAATTGTCATGGATACATAACAAAAGAACGTAAAACACTCACCCGAAAACACTTTCACCAACATTTGGAAGAAGAAGGAACGGGAATAACATGGCTTTGGCATCGAAGAAGGTCCCACCTAGATATGCTGTGTCAGACTGGCACACTTCAAACAAGATTTTGAGAACAAATGCAGAGCGACTTAGGAATGCTTCGCATGACGTGAGACAAGAGGCAAGAAGGCTTCGCAATGAAACTGATAACCACACAAGATGGACCCAACATGACAGTAACACAAAGCTTGAAAAGAGGATCGACGATATAAACGAGTGGAGAGAAGCTTTAGAGCGATGTCTTGATGATACACAAAGGGAGATTACTGCACTTCAAGCTGAGAAAGAGAAAACTGAAAGAGCTCTTGATGCTAAGAAACTGCCACTGAATGTGGCAATTGAATGTTTGATGCTACGAGAAAACAGAGATGGAATCGATTTAGTGAGAGATGAGGTCGAAGAACAGCTCCACAAGGTATTTACATAAAAGTCTATTAGTACAATATCTATCTATATTATTCACAGTGTCTAGTTCAGATGAATTACAATTCTTATTTGATTTTTTCTAAATTTTAGGAAGTGGAAGTGATTGAAGGCATAAAAGCTTTGCTTCAGCAAAAGATAACAGAAGCTTTTGAACAGTTATGGTGAGACTGAGTTCACACATTTTGTTTCAATATAACAATTTGGGTTGTTGCTTTTCCCTGAAGAAGTTTATTTCAGATATCTAAAAGACCTGCAAATTTGATCAAATTCACCAGTGGCTGTTTGACCAATTATGGTTTATAATGACCACATTTGAAAATAGGAGATTGAACTGTTTGATCCCATAGAAAGTAATCTATTCTTGTTGCCTTAGAAAGCCTTAGTTGGGGTTGAAGCTTCAAATTATTGCTTTTGTGTTTTTTCTCTACAACAAAGCATTGAATTCGTAATTCTAGCAATAATTGCACTATTAAAACCATATCAGACTGCCAAATTCACATAATTTTCAGCAAAATAGTTATATACTTTCCACACACCATTGCTAATGTAACTTAAAATGTATCATGTCTTTTCTGTAAATAAAGGTTGTACCCACTTGAATTATAATGGTTTATTAATCCTTACTTTGTTTCCAGCTTGCTTGAAGAAGCATACCATCAGATGCACTGTGATGTCACTGATAAACATGTTGCACTTGAGATTGATAATCATTGTGCAGGGCTGCACAATGGCTCAGCAGATATTGATTTTCAAGTGAACCCAACACGCATCATGAAGGGTGTTGTCACTCCTGAGACGTGGGATGCCCATTCACAGTACAACAAACTCAGGGCTGAGGCAGAAATGAAAGCAGCAGAGAGACTGAGAGAAGCTATATTTGCAACCCTGGAGAAAACAAAGAATGATTTGGAAGCCCAGAGAAGGGCCACTGAATACAGCTATAGAAAAAGAATGCATGAAACAAAGCAAGCCAAAAATGAACTTGAATGGCAGCAAAGAAACGTGAGTATATCAATAGGCCATTTCTAATATTGTTATTTGCTCTAGAATCAATTGGTGTCTTAATGCACCTTGATAATAGTATTGGTATCTGGCTAAACCTGTGTTTTGCTTTGTACCTTAGGAAATGAGATAGCTGAGCAAGAGTTTATTAAGATAACTGTGTAAAGCAAACACAACTTGTATCTGAACATAACATGAAGAAGCAATCAAGAACATTACAAATTCTAAAAGTAGATATATCGCTGTTCAAGCGAAAGGATCACAAGACCAGAGCTACGCAATAGGCATAATATAACAGAATAGTAAACAGCATGATTAGCGATAGGTATATAGCGGTGGTCATAATAGATAATAATGAGTTCTTAACAGAGTTGCTTGATTCAAAATACCAAATAGTCAACTGGGAAATTGTCAACAACTTATGTTCTATATGCCAGGGAACACAAGAAATATAATACTACTTCAATTCCAAACAAGATTTGTGTTACTTGTTCAAATGTTTGCTTCAATATTATCAATTAAAACTGTTCATTTTTATCTACTTAAATTTAGACCAAAGAAGAAATAGCTGTTTTGCTTGATGATATCAGGGGACTCAGGGAATCAATAGAAGCAAAGATGGCACCCATGAAGGTAAGTTTAGTTTAATCTAATCATTTCATTGAACACATATGATGTTTATGTAAGCATTGAAACTTATTCTGATCCAAGGTGTAACCTAGTCACTTGCGTTCAAGTTTCTGCAAACTGTTTCTCTTGATGAATCAAACTTTTTATTTCAGAATGAAAATGCAGTATCAGAAATTTCTTGTGCATGAACAAAGAGCCCTGTGCTTTGTAAACCAAACTTGTTTAATTTGTTTTGTTGACAAACGTGTTTTTTTCATTGAAGGTAGCACAAACAAGACTTGAAAACCGAACTCGACGACCAAATGTTGAACTTTGTAGGGATATCCCACAGTATCAGCTTTGCTATGAAGTGGCAGAAATTGATGGGTCTATCAAGGCATTGGTTGAAAAACTCCAGACAGCAGAAAGTGCCCTGGAGAGTCTTGAGAGAGATCTGGCAAGGATTGAGGAAGATCTCGCTATTAAAACTAAATCATTAGCACTGGATAACAGATGTATGGATATAAGAAAGAACTTAACAGACCCTGACTTCATACCAGATCGAAGTGTTGAAGAGGTCACCCAAGACCTTTCAAGGTTAAGCCCCGGAGCAGATAGAGCATCACCATTAGGTGAAGTTATTGATAAAGACACAGTTGAATTTCGTAATGCAGTGGCCAGCCCTAAGTTGCAAGAAACATACAATTACTCTGACATTGGCAGAACAAAGATCATTTCTCCAAAACCTGGAAGCAAGCTCAGTGGTGGAGATTTGCTTGAGACAACATATAATGCTTCATATGAGATTGGAAGTAATAATTTGCGTTCTGGTGACCTGGCAAGAACACTTGGGAGGTCTGGCCAGCAAACTGTAAGAAGACAGAAAGAGCTTCTCATTGACTAGACAACAACTATTTTTTAAGAATACTACATTACCTTGTTTTAAATTTTTGTAAGCAAGTTACAGACTGTGTGGTATGTAAATATTAAAAATTCAGGATATTAAAAATTCAGTCAATGATAAAATTGTCAAACTTTAATCTTTTATGCATTTTTCAGAGTCTATACTGCTAGAATTTAAAAATACAGTTTTATTGCGAGGGTATCTTAGTTTTTTAAATCACAAAAAAGGACTAGATATGCACAAATTTGATTGATCCTTGAGCCATTTTGTGATATAGTAATGCTAGTTGGAAATGTTGCACCTTCATAATGAAGAACTACAGCACTTCTCACTCTGAAAGTATTTTCTTAATTTTTCATTGTCCGCAACATAATTACACTATGGAGAAACTTGCAGTTTGAGGATTTAAGAATGAAAAAGAATGGTTGTCAAAACATTACAATAAATAAGCTATCTATAAATACAATACATCTAAAATCTAAATGTGCTCTAAATATGTACATGCTATTATACATCTTTAGGTTTCAATTTTACAATCTTAGAAAGCAATGCAGTAGCGGTACAACAAAATTTAGTTTTATATTTACTTATCTACAAAGCATTTACTAAAGAATTCTTCAATTAATTATGAAATATTTTTCAAAACAACCTTTAGAGATATTTAATGGGAAGTGACTTTTAAAAAAGCCACATTTACAAAGTAATTTCTTCAAATTGTTTAGAAGGTGAGCAAAGAAGACCTTCAAATATGTGAGGCAACCCTCCTTCTTAGAGCCAAATAACATCCCTATAGCTTTTTTCCATGTACATCCTCCTTTACTCCAGGACAAAGTGTTGCCTCACTCATCATAACACTATATCTTGCTTGTCTCCTCAACAATAAAAGGGTGAGTTGCTTTTTCTCTATTTTGACAAAACATTTTTTCAAGCACCAGGTAAAGTAAATCTGAAAGTCATTTGCAATGCTGTCTTTCAATTCTGTTTAGCCAATATGATGCTGTCTTTCAATTCTGCTTATCAAATATATGTTTGCCTGATGTGTCATTCATTGAGAATTTAATGGCCAGAACATGGTAAAACAGTTGATTGCCATAGAAGAGTTTTACATCTAAATACAAATAATCAAAGGTAAAGTTTTGCAAACACCATATCAACTTCTTACATTGTTAGTTCTGATTGGTTCTAGTTGTCTAACTTTTCTTCTTCTGATGCAAAACGCAAAAGATTCTCCAAAAAAGACACCCACAAAGATTCCAATTGCTAGAAGTAACGGAAGCTGTCATAAACAGTAACCAACAAATAGAACTACAAAATACATCTACTGACAAAAAAATCTATATCGAAAATCAAATTTTATAATAACATTGAGTGATTGGTAGAGAGTGTCACACTTAGTTTCTCCTCGAGCTATAGGCACGTAAACACCAAGAGTAAGGGCCTGTGAACTGCTTCTCAACTTCTAGCACTAGGCAGGACCAACAACAATTTCAACAATCTCAATAGCCAACCAAGACCACTCTGATGATTTTTAATATCATGATGCAAATATTTCATGAATTTATTAAAGTCAAAATTCTCTGTCTGTATAAATACAGCCAAAGGTCTTGAAAATGAAACATCTCTTACCTAATGCTACCCACCATTCCCAGTTTGTTGGAAATTCAACCATAACTACAAAAAGCAAAACAATACAGCATAAAAAATCCCTGCTTCGAAACATTTCGAAGAACTCTCAACTTTGTCCTATATAAATGCATTCAATTTAATCCTGCCATTAGGTCGTTCAACTGAGCAAAAAATGCTGATGTCATTGCTCTCCAAAATAAAATGCACTCCCAAAACCCACCAACAATAATACTTGACTTGTTGAGTCTCTTAAGTTTTCCTTGCTATTTGTTGACTAACTTTTTTCCCTGTAATTTGATATCACAAAAACAACAAACAGAATGATCAAAAGCAAAACTGATAAATCTTGGTGAAAGGATTAAGTTAAATAGAGTACTATTTCACAATTGCAACAAAAACAGGCCCTAGCCTATTCGGCATTACAGTCAAAATCGATTTATCAACTTAGTCTGTGCAAGAAAGAGGCTTTTCTTATCCTGCCCTGTGAAACATTTATCCCTTCCCTCATTTTTCAGTTACAGAGTTTTGTCACAAGGGTGGATGAGAGAAGTCTCTTTGTAACAAAGACAACGTTCTGGTATTTGATTTATTCTGTAATGAAAGCTAGTTAGCTGTGCCTTTCTATCACACATTGTTTATATAATAGGTAAATTTTTCTGTTTCTAAGCAAACTAGAAAAGAAATAGTTAATTACCTGCTGATGTCACCAATATGTGAAATATTGTGACAGTAGCAATGTGATCCCAAAGACACTTGGTGGTAACAAGTAAAAATAAAATTGCTGCTACAAAATATGTTGCAATCAGTGAGATCCCAGTAGCTGGAAAGAAAAAAATGTATTTTTTGATAATCAAAATATAAATAATTCAAATTACATAATAGTAGAAAATGAAAGAACAAAATCACAAGTCATTAGACTGTTAATAAAGTACATGTACACCTTTTCTTTTGTCTTCTTTATGGTTTTAGAGTATTCAACTTTCTACAAAACTCTATGACTTTTTATTTATTAAACTGCAGAGTGATACTGGTAGTCACAGTGACAAAAATAATTTGACAGTCACACAAAATCCTGAACTCAAAATATCTACTTACTTTGGTAAGCACTCCCTTTCAAGCAACACTCTTTTGTATGAAATGGTGCTCTTATGTGAAATGACAATCTGTAATATGCATATAATCATATTAGAAAGTAGGAAAAGCTGACCTAAAATCAAGCCAAATAATACATTCACAACAAAATAAAATCAGCTTACACAGCAATCACTTAGTCTCACCCTTTTTCAGTAAGCTTATCTCATTAGGTCTTTGTGCTGAGTGAATTAATTAGCTCTATATATATTATATTGGTGTTATGAAGTATTATGCAAGTACACTCATTTTATGTCTTATTTACTGAGCAGACAATATACAATAAAAGTAGTTTTTGTGGGACTATTGCAGCTTGTTATGGCATAGGACTTACTCCATCGAAAAAAAAACAGCTACAGGTTTCCTAGTCAGCAAAACATGATCAATTGTAAAAGTGTCTGTATCAGTAACAGAGTTAAAACCAAATTGCTATACCCATAAATTGCATGAATGATTGATGACAGAGAGTAGAGAACCATGTAGAATGCAGGAACCATGATTGTCAAGTTCTTCAAAACCTCCTAGAAAGGTAAATGTGAAATTTAGAATGTACATATTACTGCATAGAAGAGATATAAGTTTTTATCAAAGACCACAAGCATTTCTTCCTCACTCTAAAACCACCTATGAGAAAAATTCTAATGGGGAAATTTCCAACGTAAGCCATAATTTTACTAAAAGTATAAATTTTTAAAATAAAATCGAATCGTGAAAATGTAGCTCTATTCTGTAGGAGCAACAGCTGCTGTTAATAAAGTGATGTTGTTCTTATGATAAACCAATGCTTGATGCTGTTAATGCTTTCTAAAGGGCTTGATGCATATATTAATTCTCATTGTAGCTTTCTGATTATTTTTTGGTATTCACTATCACTTCTTTGACTATTTTCTGATCCTATTAGTTTTGTTTATATATTTTTCAGTTCAATTCATTTTAAATTCATCACATACCATTTAGTGAGAATAACTAAACAAAAAATTCAAAATACAAATTAAGACAGGAAAGTCAAATACTATACAAGAAGATAGAAACAAACTAGATAATTATTTTTATAATATATTTTTGGGATTATTTTTTTATGATTTTACCTATCTAAATAACTATACTCTATTTGGGAACCAAATTGAAAACAAGTTTGTAATTCACATTTAAGATAATTATACACACACACACACACACGTATATATCCAGAGAACTATCAAGACCTAAACTGGCTGAAGAGTTATAAATTCAGTCTTCATTACTTTTTTGGGGAATTTGGTATCAAACCCAGCAGCCAATAAGGCCAGATTTAATATCCCTAGTTTGTGTAGGATTATCAAAAGTCAATGATAAAAATAACCTTTGTAGATTCTCTAGCACAGCACGACATTTCAGAATTGGAATCAGTATCCATTGACTGTCCTCGGTTCCGACGCTCTACCATCATAACGTCTTCTCCTCACGATGCACTACAAGTTCGAGTTTACGAATGCCTGTTTTACCACCAACATATTTCAGTTAGTGTGACTACCTGCTCCTTGATTTACCTTTATGTCAGTAGGACAAATAACATTTCATAGCATTGTAAATAACATGTTGGAAGTCTACCGAACAAGAATTCTACGTCGATATCCAACTGTAAATATTGTCTGCTGGACTCGTTTCAGATAAGTAGTCTCGATTTCGGTTCTCATAGTGACAACGAAACAACGAAAACGAAACAAAGCAAGGAAAAATTCTTTTGAAATGTTTTAATATAGGTGTCAAAGGGGCAAGGACATTGGAAAGGTTCATGACTTGGTACACGACTGTAAAAAGAAAACTTATCATAGCCACAAATCACCATGTTACAGAAAAGTTCAAACTCAAAAGGGCACTTAATCCTGGATTGAAACTTCAAGAAAGTTATGATTCATCTTGAATTTTTATACAGCAACACATTGGAGCAATCAAGGACCGAGAAACCGGGGGCCTTGCCCTCCCCCAAGAAAACCTTTAGTGCTATAAGTAAAATACTTGTATATTATAAAATATGGCTGTTACAATTATTTTTCATGGCTGCCCCCCCCCCCGCCCAAAACAAAAAGATGTATATCGTTCTTTGGGCGAAAGAAGTGCTTACAAAGTAACAATCTATTTGCTTCAATAGTAGGATTAAGTGCGCATCTTGACAGCGAATCAACCAACCTTCGCGTGAAGTTTTGATTATGAATATTATTCAATGCAGATTAATGCATCGATGCTGTCTCCAGTCAAAATTGCTAAAAAGTTTTCTGAAATTGGATGAAAAAGCTTGTCATAAACTGACGAATAAAAGTGTGATAGTTATGTTATGTTTAAAGTATAATAGTGTTTATAACATAGTATTGAACATATGAACTATGTAGATAAAGCATATGTATATTGAGTATTGGAAATAAATATGAAATGAAAATGTAGACGTTGTGTTATGAATGAAGTTGGAATCCTTGCTAGCCCATAAGCAGTTCTAAAGAGAACATCTTTGGGATCGTGATCAGTGTGTTCCTTCATTTCAACTGAAAACATCAGTTCTCGTAATTCTAAAAAGATACACTACATCTTCGGTGATCACTACTCTGTACTTTAAGCTAGCCTACAAAAGCTTATGGCTTTCATCTGACAGGGAAACCTGAAACCTAAGAACTTTTTACTTGAAGAATTTGCAATAATATATCCCATTAATTATCCAACCCGTAGACAATTCCAAAAAATCTGGCAACAATTATCTGCTAACACCTCTTTTTTACCGTCAACGACTTCTAGGTACGACCTCCATATTGCCAACACCTTATACAATCTGCTACCAGAGTTTTCCTTTCAGAGTTCAAAATCTCGCAGCTAGGTCTTTTAATGACTAAAGTGCACGTTAAGACATAGATAAACTTAATATCATTAGAAAAAGAGAACATAGGAGTTGTTGAAGGGCTGAAACTATGTAATTGGTTTGCCTTCAGCTTTCATACTTCGCCATTTGAAGCAGCTGTAGACACTGTCTTTGTGCTGTCATTCATTTGCTCTACATCACATCACTCCGTTTATAAGGATCCTCCTTTTTATTGATTAATTAAGTTTTTGGTACCGTTTTGTTTGAAGATTGCACGAAATAGCGGAAACATAGCATACTTAAGTACTTTTTATCCGACACTCTTCAGAGTATAAACGTCGGATGATGACAAAAAGTAAGCTGAAAATCTATATCCAGCTGTAGATCGAAAGCAACGTGAGAGGAAGATACGCGTTTTTAATGATTATAGAGAAAGTAGTAATGCTATGAATACGCTCCCTTATAAGGCACCGGAAAGTATTCAACTTTGAGGCCTATCCAAAAATAACCTGTTTGTAGCGCTTGACGTCACTCTGATTTGATGCATTTTTAGTAACATTATTACTGACAAAAGTGCACAGCTATGGAAATAGGGCTCAGGTAAAATCTGATAAAATTCCTAGTTTAAGGCACTATGTCTCGATGCATTTCGCTGGCCATTAAAATTTTCCATTGGTTGGACTACACAATAGACCTATTGTTACGTATCCAATCAGCAACGTAAGCTAATCGGATACTTATTGTTGACTCAGAACGGTTGTCTGTCGGGACAAAGTGCTTTGAATTGTGACCATAAGATGCTACAGTTGCTGAGTAGTTCTAGTAAGACAAGCAGTGAGCATTGAAACTGAAATCAAGAAAAGTTTACTCAAAAATTCTGATATCTCATATCGTTATCGATATATTACGGAAATAATAAACTATACAACACAAATTTATATTTTACAAATTCAAACAAAAATACAATGGCTATCCTTCAACACAGTTCGTCTCCGCAGGGGTATGATATGAGCCGTCGGTGTCGATCATGAGTGCTTGACTAGTTGCTTGCAGGATCGGCAGCGACACACAACCTAAGCAAACGAAGCAAATAATTTCAATCACAAAAATCCTTCACTTTATAAGTACTAAACGTAATTAATTTGCTAGCTGACTGCGTGTTTGTTTTGGCCTGGTTTATAGACGTTAGAACCAAGACTAAAATACCGTGATTTAATGGGAATAGTCCACGCAGGACCGCCAATAGATGGGGGTAGCCGAAACAAGTGCCTCGGGGCCCAGTCCAATTTTAAAGGGCCGGTAATAATGGAATCTATATAATTTTTATATCCTGGAATCTATATTCATTGGTTGCCCCAGGGCCAGAGCTCACTCTAAGCGGCCCTGTCCACGAGCTCGCGTGGCCAAATCTTTGGCAATCTGTAGCATATTTGGCTGATTTTGCGCAATAAGAGATATTTGATGGTTTTTTGCAGGTTTGGTATTCAAAATGGTTACAAATTGAGTCAATGTGTTATCGTTTTGCAAGTGTATTTTGTAAGTATTTACACATTTATCAATCAACAGTATATATTTACACCTTATCATATCATTAAGGTTAATTGTACATATGTACCTCATAAGTGTTTACGTGGGCAAAAAATCATCCATAATGACACACCACTAAACATTGATAGAACTTCTTAAATGGACTAACATAATGTGAAAAGAGGCATTTCTATGTTTTAAAGTTCAGTAATTTTCGTTCAAGCCCTTTCTCAAACATGAAGACTTGTTCCTTACCAGATTTCTTCAATTACATAAGTGGTTAGGAGAGACTAAACTGATTGGTCAAAATAAAAAGGATCCTGATAGGTATTTTCCTCTTTTGGATATATTCAAACCATATTTGGGGATAAATTTTGTTAGCTGTTCAAATATTTACTTAAACAATAGTGTCAAAGTAGTGCAGGCAGTGCAGAGAAAGAAGCAACAAAGCAACAGTCACTGCCAAAAGTACTTGGGACACCCAGCAATATGCCTTGTGTTTTTATATTTTTCAATTATTTCCGCATTCCCTTCCCCCAAAACAATGTTCATAATTTAGAAAAATATTATACAAGTCATAGGAAAAATTGCACTTCCTTATCTCCTACATCGTTTTGTAATAAACCAACATTGTTCAAAGGGGGCAGGGGAATTGCTGAATTTGCCTATGAAAACTGACGTTAGTCTACCAAGACTTATGGCAGGCATAAGTTGAGAAAGGTGAAATTCTTTCAAAGCAGCATTCTTTGTGAAATACTGTAACATCTTTAATCGTTAACAAATACTGAATAGCGATAATAAATTGATAACACTAGCTTCAACTGAAGAGATGGAATTAAGATATACTCACTGCCAACTGCCGAATTACTTGTGAATTCTTGACTTTCTGTAGAGCTTTCTGAAATTTTTATACTATTTTCATCAAGGTTTTGCAACTGAACAAGTGTCCTCACGACCTGACTTTCATGTCCCTGCGAAGGCAGATTTCAAATGATATATACAAAAGTCAAATTTCCATTTTACAGAAAAGGAGATATTTTGGTGAAAGGAGAAACTATCATTGGGTGGTGAAGGGGGTATAATATTTTGCAGGGAAGTGGTTATTTAGTTGACATTCATCATATGAAAAGAGACATTGCGCGTTACTAACAAACTATTTCAAGATTATACGTCTGACAAAACGTGTTTTAGCATGATGCGACATGCTCCACTTTTTCGAGCAGTGTTCTCATTTCATTTTGACTTTCTTCACGCACAGTGCTAAATTGCTATTGTACAGTTGCCCCAGAAAAAACCTCTTAAGAATAACGATAAAACTCATTCAATAAAAGATAAGTTCGAATGAAATATCTCTTTACGGAAATATGAGAAACTATTTAAATACTATAAAAATGTTGTTATTGGGCCTCTGGGTCCAGATTTGAAGGTTTCGAGGATCAGAGCTACGAGGCTTTTCTACCCTCTAGGAATTGGCTTTTCGGTATGCGAAGTACTTTTGATGATCAGTATTTTAGTATATTAGGGTGTACTTAAATTTGTTTCAGAGCTTCTTATTTCTATAGTAAACAAAATGGAAATTCGCACAAAGATGGAAAAAAAAATATTGATGTGAAAGAAAGTTTGGCAATTTATAAACAAATGTTTATGGTTTTTACAAGAGGTCTCGTTACAGAGGTGACTTTGTGGTTTCTTTACAATGATATCTTGCTTCAAAAGTGAATTAGTTTTTCTTAAGGGGACCAGAACGTCTGGTCTAATTTCAAGATCATCCTTACCTCTCGTTCAAAAGCCATCTTTTTCCCTTGAAAATATTTATCTTCATCGTTCTCCCCCGGTTCTCTTTTTCGCTTGCGAGTATTGGTGTTCATGACGGTCTGTTTAAGAAGAAACGGATACCATTATTATCACAAAAGTCTCAAATGCATGAAAGTACGATAAACTTAGGACGAAAGTACGATAAACTTAGGACGAAAGTACGATAAACTTAGGACGAAAGTACGATAAACTTAGGACAAAAGTACGATAAACTTACAAGGGAGAAATAAGTATGATAATCGGACAGTGAGTTGTCGTATATCGTTTAGATGACCCTTGGCCTAGCCTGTGTTTCCAGACCCCTAACTTGAAGTGTCTGGAGCACAGGCTACCCCTTGACCAAGAATGGGAAAAATAAAAATACAAATTGAGGGGTCAGAGATTTTTTTCAAATCTGAAAGATACAAAAAAGGAGGCAGATATAACACGATAGTGACCCCACTAAGTTATATTAAGTAATGGCTCTTCATAAAGGCAGTTACAGGGGGAACTGAACTGGACTGGGGGGGGGGGGGGAATAAAAATTGGAATCAGTTGGTATATCACTGCCGAAACACTAATGATTTCTAATTTTTCTAATAATCAGCAAAAAAAGATTTCTAATGAGCTTTATAATTGATATAAAGGTTCATTTAGCCTGTGACTCATTTAGGTTGTGAGTTAGGTTGTAGGTTATTTAAAGTTATGACTTAAGGCATTGATACATCGATAGGGATTCTATCACTGTCAGTATCCTTTCTATTTTATGGTCACATACCTCTTCAATTGGGCCAAGCTCTTCGTCAGCACTGATTATATCAATATCTGCCGTACGACTGTCAAAGGAGCCAGTTGAACTGTAATCTTCCAGTTCCACGTCAACGAGGCTGCTTTTTACGCGCGAAAAATCGTCTAAATGAATCCTAGCATGATAACGCAGACTTGATTTCCTCGCGAATTCTTTGCTGCAAATATCGCATCGATATGGTTTTTCACCCGTGTGAGTCCTGATATGTACATTAAGATGGCTGCGATGGTTGAATATTTTATCACAGTATTCACATTTAAATGGAAATTCGCCTAAAAGTGGAGAGAAAACAGTTCAATGGATGTGACAAAGAATAACGAGAACAGGCAAATCAGCAATGTATGGGTGTCTATAATGGAACTCCATTCGCAATGCATGCTTTATCATAGACACCCTTACATAACAAATCATACTTCATAATTTTTAACTCATTCTGAAAAGTGCAATTATAGTAGCTTATAAAGTTAAAAAATGTAATACACACAAGAAATATAAAAGGAACCTAAAAGAGACTAACCTTACATATAATAAAATTCTTACATTGAAGAATTCTGACAAACATGTGATATTTCAAAGATTGTGTTGTTGTTTGTATTATTGTTGATTTTGCATGTAGGCCACTTTTCAGAATCGATCCCTTTTCAGAAAAAGTATAGTTTTGCACCCAGATTGTACATTGGCAATAGATTTGGTTGAGCGTAAGCACAACTGACAATACAGGACAGACATCGCCTAGATTTTCTAACCCATACTCCTCAATTCAATTTCAATGTTGACATATCTCTACTTCTTATATAGTAAAACTTTTATAGCAGAAAAAAAGAACTGTAATTCCTGAGCTGTCAAGAGCGAGCGAGAAAACATGCGATTAAACATTACGAACATGCTGTTGGGATTAATCACATGAATCATCTATCTAGTGCTGGTTTACTTTGAGCTGGGAAGGTTGATAGAGTAAAAAATTTGTACCCAGAGCTGTAGAAAATTAAAGTACTATATTCTCTCTTGTATTCCGACCCTCTCTTATATTCCCGCCTCTCAAAAAATCCCGCCTTCTCTCTATACTGTGAAAATTTAATCCCGCCTCTCTGATAATCCCGCTCCTTTGATAATGAACCCGCAGCGGGAATACAAGAGAGAATACGGTAACGCAAGTAAAGCAGGATTCTATTAGACTTTGAAATATAAAACTAAAGATACCAACCAGTGTGTATTCGAGTGTGTTCTTTAAGCGTGCTAAGTCTGGTAAACATTTTCTTGCACTCGTCGCATTTGAACGGTTTGTCATCTGAATGAACAGGCATATGAACTTTCAAGTCACTCGCCCTAGCGAACCGCCGATCGCACTGCTCACACTGAAAGGGCTTTTCCCCTTAAAAAGCAAACCAAATGATCGATCACAGATCGATAACAATTGCTTATGCAAGATTATGACAGCCCAAGACTGTATACTACACATAGGCCATGTACTGCATGAACAAACACATAATTGTGTTTGTTCATGCAGTACATGGCCTATGTGTGTTATACAGTCTTGGGTTGTCATAATCTTGCACATTTGTTTACATTCAATTAAATAATGATTTGAAACAAATATATTATTAAAAATTTGAATTCTTTTGACCCAAAAAGAGAACTAAGTTAATAAAGTAAAATATTAATCTGAGGCTTTGGGTTGAACATTGCCGAGTAGAAAAGGACGATTGTCTTCAATTATTCAAAGTGATAAACTAACATTCAGTTTCATTAAGGATGTAGCTTGCTTATTATTTTCATGCCGTTTTGAGAACTCTCGCTACAATAGTCCAAATGCTAGAGGCTAAGAAAATCTTCATTATTTAGATGAATATACAATTGCAACTACAGATCAAAGCACGGAGGAATATCATAAATTAGAGCACAAAAGTAGATACCTGTATGTACAATAGCGTGCCTTTTCAGCGTCTTGGCAGAAATAAATTCCTTTTCACAAACTCTGCATCTGTAAGGTCGTTTTCCCGTATGACTGTTTATATGTGAACGCAAATCTGCGGCAGTTGTATATGACTTGGTGCATAGCTCGCACTTGAAAGGTTTGCTTCCAGAATGACTAAGCTAAAAATCAACAAAAAGCCTCTTTCAATTAAATCCATTACCAAAGCGGAGTAAGAAGTGATGTTCAGCGATTCAGAGTCGAAGCTTCAGAGTCGTGTTTAGGCTTACGGTCAGTGGCGGCGCCAGCTATTACAAAGTGGGAGGGTAAAGGGCGTGGCCAGTATGACCACGCCCATTTTGCCTCGTTCCAGTGATTTGTCCCCTTTCTTGGGAAATTTGATCTACCCCTACCCAGCGCTTTTTAATCCATTTTTAGAAGAAATATATAGACTATATTTTCAGAAAAGTCGGGAGGTAATTACCCCTCCATACCACCCCTTGGCGCCGCCACTGCTTACGGTTATGCGACCGTAGCTGGGGAAAAAAGTAATATCCCCGATTCATTGAAAGTAGAAAAGTACTAAACATTAGCTGCAAGTTATGCTCACCATGTGAGATTTTAACGACGTTCTTTGCGTGAATGCCTTCGAGCACTGATCGCATTTGTATGGCTTCTCTCCCGTGTGTTGTCGTTGGTGCTCCCTTAAACGAGCGGGCCTTGTGAACTGCTTGTCACAATACTCGCACTTGTATGGTTTTTCACCACCGTGAGTGTATTTATGTTTTACTAAATCGAACGACTGTATGCAAGCGAAATCACATTGGTCGCATTTAAACTGCTTTACCCCTGCAATGGAACAATTCTCATATAAGGAAAGTATGTGTGTGCGAAAAAAAAGTTAGGACATTTGTAAAAAATTCAATATAGAAAGATATATAATATGAGATAACGGGGCATTATCATAAATGGGAGCGAATAAAAATTCCCAGCGCTATGGAAGTGAGATTCGCAAGGGCCGTCGGGAGCCACCAGCTTGGGTTCAGGAGTGATTCACAAAATTTGGCCCCCTAAGCTCCCCGTGAAAACTTTCTGTGACAACACTTTTCAGTCTGTCGGAGAATCAGAGAAACGTCCTTTTCAGGTAATCTTAAATTTGTTATTCTTTCTTAACATGATTGTGCAATCTCTATGTGGGACATCTTTATTTATGATATTTTTGTAGACATATTTTTATCTGTGATGAACTTAGAGGAATTCATTCCATCCATATACGCAACTGAAATAAAAAGTTTTCTTTAATATTCTTTACATTCTTCAAGCTTTATACGGGTCCCGTCGGAGCACGAGCCCTGGAGTTTTTGCCCCTCCTAGCCCTCCCCCCTAGCCCTCCCCCTCTTGATGCTTCTGAGATCTGAGACAATCACATTACATTAAAGAAGAGGAAGTCCCTTTACCTGTATGAATGAAAAAGTGTCTTTTGAGGTCGTCATAACGAACGAACGATTTCCCGCATGTAGTACAAGCATGAGGTTTTGCCCCAGAATGCCTGAAGGAGTGTCTTGAAAGTTCAGACGACGTTTTGAATGCCAAGGTACAACCAGTGAACGTGCATTTGTATGGCTTTTCGGTTTGGTGAACTCTTTGATGAACCCTGAAAATATCAACATTGTTTGATAAATAAAACATGTAGCAACACGCAAACATTTGCAAATTTGTGCTTCACAAGAACGTTTAACAGCTGCTTAAATGTTGTCAATGCTTGTTTTTTAATCGACACTGCTCCATGCCAACGTTTCCCCAAACCTAAACCAAATAAGTTATCTTTCTCTTTTCTCCAAACATCCACGTCACAAGAACGAGTTTGTAAAGTTACAATGTTTCACTGGCCCTTTTAGACTAGAACTCTCGGTTGATTTGCATAAGGCTTGACGCGCAAAGGTTTTTTAACAATAGATTATAACAGATGAAAAAAGCACAGAAGTTTTTCAGCATCTTATTATTCTTGGTTCATTTTGAAAGGTTAGCCAGCCTTAATTTGTTTTTGTTCGAAAGGGCATTCGGTCGTAGAGCTGTCCGGAAACTTTCATGACGTAAGTGAGGCTGGGTCGATTCTGAAGGAGACAGAAAGGACGTCACATTAGCGATCAGAAATGTTTTATAGAATCAGTAGAAAAGAAAAGCATTGTACCTGAGTGAGCTTGGGTTACTGAAACCCTTGTCGCAGCCATCTACGTCACACACGTAAGGCTTTGTTTCTGAATGCGAGAGAGAGTGAATCCGCAAAGAACTTGCATTGCTGAACGATTTTTCGCAAAGATCACACTGGAATGGCTTTATTCCTGCAACGAAACAGTATTAATAGATTGAGACATTGGGAACCGCTTTCAACATTCGCTAAAATCCTAAGTAAAGCTTTTGTAAAAACATCGTGGTGCTCGAAAGGAGCTTCGAAGAATTATCTTTGTGTATTTTACTGTTGCTGTCCAGCTTCCGAAGGTGGTTTTTAGGACACTTAGAAGCTGTGCTTATCGAGCAGTGTCCTGGTCCTTCTACTCGATGTGACCACGCCTCTTTATTTGTACATCTAGAATTACAAAAGGTTGGTGAAACTCCTTACCCTGAGAGTCAGCGACGGGAACCACAGATTTTTGGATCTGCAGCTCGCAAACCCAGCCACTGAGCAATACCCAAAGGCTTTACTGTCATTTGACAAATGCTCATCACCCTTTTTAGAAAACTTTGTCCACGTTGGCTATAGTAGAGAAGAGTAGAATAGGGGTCCCCGTAACGTGAGTTATTAATCCAGATCCACACCATACCTAGTCTCATTGCCTTTGAGGTCAGTTTAGAAAAATTTTGCTAATAGGGCAGCGGAAGGATGGGCCGATTTCTGGACTCTGGTAAAACCTTCACAGTAATATTTTCGAAGTGAAGTTTCGAAAATAACAATCGATGTTTCAAAAAACCATCAAGTGAGAACATCATGAGAAGGAACATTGCAAGATTAGAAGAACCGCTGCAAGTGACTTTTGTTTTGAAGAAAGCTGCCTGTATATTTTGACCGTATGGCGATAATGTAGAAGGGAGAGTACTACATAAAAGTTGTTTTGGGCTCTTGACTTTAATTTGATTCAATTTTTGACACTTGTAACTTTACCTACTGAAATAACTGTATCCTACCTGTATGAGTCAGTCGATGTTGTTTTAAGTTACTAAGATTTTGGAATTGTTTGTTGCAGACATCACAACTATGAACTTTGTCACCAGCAGCATGTTCCCGCATGTGACTGTAATAAGACCATGATCGCATGTACACTTTGCCACAGAGGTCACAAGTGTATTTATCTTTTCCGTTGGTAGGAAGATCTACGAAAATATAGATAGCCAGTTATGGAACAGTTTTGTTTGATACGTGGGCAAGGAAGTTAAGAAGGCCAGAACTGTACATTTATAAATTCATTTAGCATTTCCATTTTATCCCAGTAGTAGAAATTGCAATATACTAGTCTTAAATAGCATCCGCGAGGCCCAAATTTTTTAGTTCATTGAACATTTGAGTGAATGATAAATGGTATACCCAACAATGTGCTAGGTAAGACAAAACATTGCAAATAGAGGCACATTCGGGGTAAACTTTTGTTTGGAAGGAAGGATAGAGATAAAATCTCTCTGGAAATTGCAACAAAGTAACAAGTCTTTTATGTTGGTCCCCTAGAGAGCACTAAAGCCCCCATGCCCCCACTTGCAAGCCACAAATGATGAACAAAATAATATATTTGGTGAATGGTCTGAGTGAGAAATAAACTGTCCTTACCATCAATACATGAAACTGTACTTTTTACAGGAGTACACTGCAGTTGTAGCTGATTAGCAGAAACTTCAAGAGCTGAAATGTTCGGGAGCCCTTCAGTCAGGTGCAAAACTTGAGTTGTATTTGCTGCTGATGATGATTGTTGTGGTGACTGTAAAATTGGTAACTGAACTGTAGTAAATGGTATGGTCTGTCCATTGATCTGCAGTGAATACATCTGTGTCCCTGTTGGCAGTTGGTCTTGTAATAAAGTTTCAACTTGTTGTGTTCTATCAGGTTTTGTGCTTTTATGTAAACTGTCATGGTCTGGAAAATCTGGGTTGTTAGCATTATTAGAGACTGTTTGTGAAAGTACTTCAACTGCTATCATTTCCGCTTGAATTTTGTTACTCTCATCTAAAAAATAATGGTGAAATATAAGAATTAAAAAAAACATGAACATGATAAATTAACAATCACAGAGGATTCTGAAAGAAAAAGCACTAACAGAGTTTTTCTGAACAGTTCTATGAAATATATTTTTTTTGTTTTTAACCAATGAAAAGGCACCTCTGGAATTTGTTACACACTTTGTTAAACTAGGGACAAATCATCTTGAATAGCATTTGACAAGGTTTCTACACACCAAAGAAACTTAAAGTGCTACTTACATTTGATAATTGCAGATGTACCATCAAAATAAATTTCAATGAAAATTCATACATATTTATACTTTATTTTTCAGTCTTCATAATATAACCACTAATTTTTTTCCTATAAAAAGAGCATTGAGGAGTCATACTGAAGTGGGGGTGGGATGGGTACAAGGGATTTGCTTTAGGAAATAATAGAAGGACTATGGGCACTGAAGGAGAGTTGCATTGAAGGAGACCCAATGAAGCATAGAATCAGACTAAATCATATGTTGTCTAAGATTGGTTTAAAATTAATGCCCGCATCTTAACTCAAATGAATCTAACTAGACAAGGAAGTTCCAAATCATTCAGACCAATGATGGCGGTTGAAACAACAACTATAAAGAGAAAAACTAGATTATAATATTTGCAAAAACACTCACTCCCTGAGAAAGATACTCCTTGTCCAGCTGACTTCATTTGGTTTTCAATCGATTCAAGTGTTTCATTAGAGAATGTTTCATTGACTGGAATAAGAGTGTTGCCAACAGTACAAGTTGTTGTGTGTGAAACATCCTGAGTGATATTGCAATTAAGATCATCTGCATTACAGACACTTTGAAAGTTTGTTAAATTATTTGAGTCTAGCACATTTCCTAAAGGTAGATTGACATCAACTGAGGATATACTATTCATTTGAGGGTGTAGTGTCATTAAAAAGGCTTGCAATTGTTGGACCTCTATAACGGCATTTCCAAGCGCAAGTTGATTGGGTTGTGCTAGGCTCGATAGAGCTGACAATGGTATAGTTATTCTTGGTGACTTTGCTTCACTGCTTTGCTCATGGGTATTTGAAGACAACACCAGTGGAAGAGAAAGTGGTTGGTTTGACGATGCGATAACATTTTCCTGTGAATGCAAGTCTTGAATAATAACATTTCCAGGAAGACTCTCTGTGACACTTCCCTGATCCTCATCAACCTGGCAATAAAAAAATATTTCATTTCATCCAATAATTTCAAATACTTGCAGATCTACTTTAGTTTCAGAATTCAAGAGAAAAAGAACCATAGAAATTATAATACAAACAATAGAAGTCTCATTATATGGAACAATGAATTTTATACACCTATGAAACATAAACTTGGCATGTATTTTCCTAGAGAGTTTATTTACCCAAATACATCTGTGCAATGTTGACAGCTACTGCTTCAAATTTTCAACATGCAACAATTATCTTTATAACTCTAGGCTATAATTTTCTGCCTTCTTAACCCACCATTGATTTGGGGTTTTAGAACATAACATAAATTGAATTTACAAAGAATGTAAATTTTCTATTTACAGAAATTAATTCATGGTTTCTTTATATTTCAAAAAACACTAGGTTCATGAGGATAGATACTTTAAAGGGTAAAAGAAGGGAATCTATGACAGCAGAAGGGAATCTTAGGCAAATCAAAATCAATGACAGCAGCAATAGTGCTATTCAATATACCTTGGAAGTTTTCTCATCACAGTGAACTTGTAGTTCATTTGTAACATTGACATTCTGAGTTTCATCTGCAAAAGAATGGTTTGAAATTCAACATAATGTTGATAATGATCAACATAACTTGAAAAGCATAATTTAAAAGCATAGTTTGTTAATTATGCAAAACAAATAGAAGCGAACACGATCTATAAAAACGATACAATAATGCAGCCAATCTGAATAATTGCTAGTCAAAAATGAAAACTTGCAAATAATTTTATACATGCAAAACATACCAACTATAAACATCTAGCAAGCTATTAAACCTCTTTGATATTATCTTCGTTTTTGCTTCCTTAAGATTTTCTAGAAGATTTAATATTGGTTTATTGTCGAAGAAGAATGTTGTGATCTTTCTGGGTAGATATATCTTTTCATACCCTCTTTTATTTTTCCTAGCTGACATTTAATCTTCATGATTGCAGGAGTTTATGTGAAAAAAATCAAATTTGTTTTGGCCAAATGCCTTTTCTTGCTGACTCAATCACGGTTCGTGATTAAAGTGAAACAAGTTCCCTTCTTTCACTTTCTCTTCAAGTTGCACTTTACTATTAATTTCAACGTTATTGTTTAGTGTTTGGTCTCTAAAACTCGCTTTTTACGAGCAAAGAGACTTGAATTTAAAAGCAACCTCAACCAGAAGATGGGAAAACAACTGGACTCGTCGTCAAAATCTTAGTCTATTTCAAAATGTTTCTTTAAAGCTTTGAGAAACGAAAACTGTCCAGAATAAGACATATAAATCCTAGAATACTAAATAATATTTTTTATTTGTTGATTGCTAGCCAAAAACAGTGGTCCCAAAAATTTTCCATAATTCTTTATTTTCCATTTCGGGCCTAAATAATGGAATTGCTAACAACACTGCCTCGCATAAGCTGTTCGTACACGTATCAGAAGTCGTTTAATCAATGGTACACTAACCCCCTTCCGTAAAACGAAAGGCCTCCGTAAAACGAAAAATCATCTGCGAAAATTGTTAGCTATATCAACAAGAAGACTGCCTACGTGACATCTAATCCTGCATTCAGTGTGGGCAAACCAGTCAATCGTCTTAACAACCCTTCCCTTTCGAAGAAAAATTGTTTTGCTTTAAATTTTTCCCAAGTAGATCTCACTTGATAGGGAGGACATGCTATGTTAGAAAACGACTTCAACACCGCTTGCTCTACGAGATACATCTCGAAAGAGCATCAGCCATTACTCGCCAAAATCCAGTGATCCAATTTATTAATGAATGAAGATGTTAATAAAAACAAAAACAAAATATTGTTCAAATGTAACCTGGTGGGAGCTGAGCCATGATGCCCTCGGAGCTTGCTTTCCAGCGGCCATTAACCAGAGAGAAAGACGAAATCCGCTGCCGGTGGATCGCTGGCGTGCGCAACCCATTGTTTTCAAATTTGCATAACAATGGCGGATGAAGAGCGGCAATATTCAAATTTGACAAACATTACAGAACACCTGTCCACTTCTGTCACTTTCAATTAACGGTCTGATTTTGAAATGAATGAAGAAAACAAATCAACTTTCCCGTTATTCAGTAATAAGACATAGTAGGTATTTAAGTCGCTATAACCCTGACGATGAAATGATTAAATTCTTCGACGATGGAGCTAAGTAATTGAAAAATTCCAAGTCACTTTACAACCGTTCAATTTATTTCAACGGTTGAAAACGTCGTTTTTTTTTGAAAGATTTTGATGAGGATGTCAAACATTTTTGAAAGCTCTAGAATATTTATGTAGATCTAAATCGCCTAAATTTAGCATTGTTCCTTAGGAAGAAAGGGTCTACCAAATGTAGAGCAAAACCTTTCTCATCTTTTGGAATAATGGATTTAGTCGCAGCAATCGCAGGTTACTGGTTATTAACTGGTTACTGGTTAACACGCTAGCTGGTATCTGGTTATAATCTTTCGAGAATACATCCAGCTACTTGACTGTTTCTCAAAAAAATCATTGAGCACACAGAATTACGTCATTAGAGGCTTCCTTAAGAAAAACGTATCCAAATTTTGCTTGAGAAAAGGCATAATGCAATGAAACATATCTTTCTTTCTTTTAAGCTTTTATAAAAACATAGGAAAACAATTTACAAAAATATTGAGGCCCTTCTTGCTGAAAAATAAGTCCAACGTAAGAACATAGAGAACCGCAGATGAGAAGCAAGAAGAAAACAATGCGCAGCAGCAAATCAGCCGTGCTACTAACATTCAACGCAAAAACTTCATTTAATCGTCTTAGAAAAAATTTATAACATGAAGTAGCAGAAAACCAGTGCTAAATTAGACAATTAGAACTTGCGCGCAAAAATTCTCTAGTTGTGTCTTAGTATACTCATTTACTTAGACTGTGCCAGATTTCAGAAAAGAAGTGTATTTTAGGGCATTATAATAGTTGTTCGTTTTTTGATAATATTAAAAGCTAATTTCATTTGTATCATGCTGTGCACCCCCCTCTACTTAAAGAGCATTATAAGGCATTATAAAGAATGAAGGTTTCTTGAGACACCTGTGTTTCAATTAACATTGTAACACCACACACCCTATTCCAAACGTCATAATACGTAACCTGTGCGTCGCTACCCTAGTCAAGGTTTATTTTGCACTTACTATTGACCTAGTCTTGTTGCAATTTTTTAGCTTGCTACGCAGTTGCCTGATGATCGCGTTAAGCGTGAATCACATAGTTGCAACTTGAAACCATTTTATTCAATATACCAAAGCCTGTCAAGCTATACCGATGTCACTGCCTCTGTCATAGTTCTCGTCCGTGACATTAAAACTTTCATAGCTTTCGAATAGTCAGCATATAAACTATCTTGTTTGTTTATAAACGGTCTGTTTTCTAATGAACACCGCTTTTCAAGAAGCGGCGTTTGAAAGAGGGCGGTGTTTATTACAAATAGTTGGCTGAAAGTGTGGCGTTTAATTGACTTGCTACAAGTCTCTCTCTTTAAAGAAAGGGAAAAGGGAAAAATGGAAGGGAAGGAGAGAGATACAAGTCTACAAGTCTCTCTCGTTCCCTCCCATTTTTTCTTTTTTCCCTTTCTTTAAAGAGAGAGACTTGTAGCAAGTCCAGGCGTTTAATAGAGAAAGGCGTTTATCAGAGGGTGTCCAACTATATACCAAAGCTTTAATCGGGCACTTTATAACGGACTGATGAAAAGTAATTTTCATTAACTGCTAAGCTATATAGAAATGGAGTAAAATCATTAGTCAAGAAGAAGAAAAAAGTTTCAAAGCCACTTGTTAAAAAATCTGTTATCTTTTCCTTAAATCTGATGTAAACAACTAGAGATAAAATATGCATTTAACTGCTTGCGTTGTTTCACGTTCTACGGTAAGAAATTTTTATTAACATATAGCATATAAACCTTACAAATGCTTATAAGGTCAACAGTGAATGCTTGCCTCTTGGAAGCACGGTTTTTCTATGCAACAGATTGCAAACTTTGATTAGGCAACTCGGATAGAAACTTTTACTACAAAAAACTCCTTCCAAAATGAAGATATCCTAATGCAATTTGAGTGCAACTTTTTTTCAAGAAACGATTAGAGCCTGGTCATTACTGTAGTGCGTATTCGGTATCTGTTTTGTTTTCACCTACTGCAAATATTAAGGTGATTGTCACTTAGGTTCTTCGTGAGTGTCTATAAAATTTCTCTTTCTGATTAACTTGATAATAGGCAAGTAGTTTTACTTTCAAGTTTTCCAAATTTGACAATTCAAAATCAGAAAAATCTATGTTGAATGACGTCATGTTAATTTGAAACATTCTTATTCAACTGAAAGCTATACGGTGAATCTATATAGGGTACTGGTACACTCGTTAATTGGAATAGTACCACATTATGCTCTTAATTGCATCTTCATTCGTTTGTAATTTGTTACATAATATATTTAACCACAAATCAGTGCAGATTTAGGAGGCTCAGTGAATACCCTTATATCACCTTTACCTCTTGAAGTGATTAATAACTCTATCACCTTGATCATGTATTTTGAAATATTAGTTTATTTTTTTCAGAAGGCCTCAGAAGGCATTCTGACCCTCTTCTCGAGACTCAACCACGAGACTACTAATATGGAACTAAGTAAGGAATAATTGTTAGATGTGTTGTTCTAAATAGAGTTCAAACATCTGTACTGGAGACAAGAAAAAAACTAGAATTCTTATCAGATGGCTACTGTAATTAGTTTTCATGAAGTAGAACAGTTATAGAGTTTTTAATTATGACGTCACAAAAAACTAGTTAAAACTTTTTAATTTTGACCACATGAATTAGAAGAACTCCATAAAATGCTTCTAAATTTGCAAAATCAGGTCAATGAGTTAAAAACCAGGTGAGAAATAGCCAAAAAGTTTGAAATTTGCCAACGGATCACTGTAATTTTGGTTCTGTTCATAATGGCCTATTTAGAGTTTCTTGCTATTAAGAGGTGCTTCGTCGCAAATGTTCAAAATTTGGCCATTATAGGATGGCACACCTTTTTCTTCGGCCAACTGGATCGGGGGCCCCTCCCTCCGTTGTGTACAATAGCTAGCGATGGGCACTGAGAAGCTTACAGTATGCTTATCGAGCAGTGTCACAGAGTACCGAAGTGATGACGTCATAAAAATATATTTTTAGAACTTCTGAATTTGACCCCGGAACCTGAAAGAGCATCATGAAATTCCTTTGAATGTGTAAAATCAGTCAAAGGCATTACGAATTGGGTGAAACATGGCCACTTGAGCACAGGCCCTTGCCTTATCAAACCTCTGTAATTTGGTCTTGGTTCATAACTTTATGAACCAGGCCACAATAGCAGTAATCCGTTAGCAAACTTGAAATCTTTCATTGGCCAACTTGGAACACATCTAGCTAATTTTGCATATTGATAGGTATTTTATGCCGTTCTATCAGATTATGTGGCCAAATTTAAGAAATTCTAAAAATATATTTTTGATGACGTCACACTATTGAGTTTCCTTCTCCTAGACAGATTACCTTGCAAAGCTAATGACCTGTAGCTTATAATATTGCAAGAGTTAGGGGTAACTACCCCCTATACCCCCTTGGCGCCGCCACTGTAATGTCAATCGAATTTCACAGGTACTTGCAGTATCTAAAAAGAATCTCTTTAAAATAATGTCTGTAAAATAATCTAGTTATTCTTCCCCGGTCTTGGCATTAAATTTTGCACGTTTGTAAATAATTTTCAACTTAATGTGATGGTTTCAGTTCAAAACTTTGTATCCGAAAGCGTAATTTCTCGCCGCGTTTAGGGCAAAAATAAGCGCTCTAGGCTCTAATCATTTCGAATGTCATCTTTAGGTCACGTGGTAAGGCTTTGACATTGAAGAAAACAATAGGGGAGGCTGGGACCGACGATTCGTTCGAGCGCGGAGGAAAGATGGCGGTGAAAGAAGGACAATAAACACCGTCATAAAATTGCATGTATTTGGCAAAATATAATTCAAAAGGCGTTGAAAACACAAGATTGGTGTCATGGACGATGAAGAAAAGGAAGAAACTATTTTATCAGGTAGAAGGCCTAAGAACCGCCAACCTAAAGCACCGATTCCGACCTGGGCTGACGCTGCGAAAAAGGTAGGCCAGATATAACATTTCACGTCGATTGTGTTGGCATTGTAATCCTAGCAGTTGATCATAGTTCAAAGCAAGAAAATATCCTCAATTTCCTGAAAATTTCCAGTCAAGATCTTCTTGAGCCTATTCAACCCAAATCACAGGAACATTTTCTTGAATATTACGGTTGAAAAGTGGATCACCCCGCTGTCGTAGCTGAATGACTTGATTATTTGCTTCATTTTGTTTGGATTTAATCCAGTATTTCGACTATTTTATAAGGAAAAAGTGTTTTTCATTAAACCTTGCGAAAAAGCTTTTTGGGACGTACGTTAGAACTGCACATCAGCAATCACAGAGTTACAAAAAGTGTCTAATAAGGTTGTTAAGCAGTTTCAGTAGGGGGATGGAATGGTGGAGTAATTTTTAGGAAGTGGTCAGGGGAGACCCTAATGTACATGACATATTTTTGGCTTCTGTTTCATCACCTTTTACTAAAAGTGATCAAAAATATCATTGATTGATGAGCCACTTTGTCTATGATTTTACTAAGTTGCATAATATCAGCCTGTAAATAGAGATTATATGGTGCATTCCATTCTATTTAAAGAGGCATAAGGTTCTTCTAGAGACATTGAAAGCCAAGCCCTTAATACTGTGCACAGGTTTACATATTATTTACTCTTTTCTTGCTATCAACAGCCACATATTTGTCTTGGCCTTTCCATTTTGGTCCTGCATATCCGTAATTTTATTTTTTCTCTCACTTTTTGCAATTTCTTGCAAGCTAAAGAACTTTATATACAATGCCGGCAATTTGGCTAGCATTTCTCTGATTTCTGTTGCAAAAGGTAAACTGCCATTGTCAAAAAGTATACTCTTTTTGCAACACCAGCTCAATTTTAACAATAAAAATCTGAAACAGTAAACTCTATCTGATGGTAAATAGATGTCCTCTGCAGCCAAGCATGGATTCCATGGCAGCCACACCCGAAAGATGGGCATGGTTTGGGTGTGTTTTCAGATGTGGTGTAGATTAACAAGTTTTTTCAAGTACAGCAAAATGACCTTCTAAATTTGTTCACAACTGAGATTGGAAAAAAGTGAACCATTCTGAATTGAGTGATCCACTTGAGATTAGGGCTGACAAAAAGTTCAAGTGGGCCTGGGGCAAAACTGAAGAAAATCACCTCATAAGCAAAGGGGGCAGACAATTTTTTGTCACCCTGTTCTTTAGTTGATTAGCTTGAAATACACTTCAGAATATTCTTTGCAGTCATTTTCTTGAAACTGTTTCAAAATTACTTTGTTTCAATTGTTTCATTGTCACATTTTTTCTATTATTCCATTCTATAAATGGATTACTACCATTTAACTATAAATAGATTTATACTATTCTTAAAATGGAATTCCTTTTTATAAGGTTCCCTGGACATTGAGGCCCCTTAGGCAATTTGCCCCCTTGTTCCCCTCTTGGTGGCCCTGCTTTAGATCATCCTTACAATGCTCTTAGAATGCTTTTGTTTTTGGCCCTTTTGACCATTATTTGTTTAATTATCTCTTTACTTGTCAAACCTTTAGGAATTTGGATAACAGCCACTTATAGTAGTGGTAGTTTCGCATAGTTCAACTCCCATTCATGAATTTCCCTGACCTGTAAAATTGATGTAAACAGGAAATATGCACAAAATATAAAGTCCTGTACAAAATATGCACACACGTAAGAATCATTGACAAATTTGATGCACACTCAAATGTGCATACTTATCACAAATGCACTCTTGCACTCTGGGCTAATAGCTTGTGCACTACTGAGATCTCGTCTAAAACTGCCATGAAATCCAGACCAGTCTGCAGTGGGGCCATTTGCTTTTGCCATGGTCACTTTAGCTTCCTTTTGTTGACAGAACTAGTTTGCATTATCAGTATGAAGTAATTTTAAGTGACCATTCTCAGGAACATCAAAGTTTAGCATTACACAAATTATTCAAGGTTTCTTTTTTAAGTTTTGAAAACAGTGCAACACACATTGTCAGGTAGTTTATTGGTCTGGTCTACCAAAACAAAACAATGTGTCAGGTTTGGTCAATTTCACTGTACATAAAAATTCAACTCATGAAGGCAAATAAGTCTTCTGTCAGTGTGCCTCAGAGACCAATGAGCATGACGACAGTGGGCCTTTAAACAGAGCGATATAAAAATTCAACTCATGAAGGCAAATAAGTCTTCTGTCAGTGTGCCTCTGAGACCAATGAGCATGACGACAGTGGGCCTTTAAACAGAGCGATATAAAAATTCAACTCATGAAGGCAAATAAGTCTTCTGTCAGTGTGCCTCAGAGACCAATGAGCATGAGGATAGTGGGCCTTTAAACAGAGCGATATAAAAATTCAACTAATGAAGGCAAATAAGTCTTCTGTCAGTGTGCCTCTGAGACCAATGAGCATGACGACAGTGGGCCTTTAAACAGAGCGATAAACTCAATATTTATATACAGTATGTCTGAAGAGATATTGAAATAATGTTAAGAGGATTAAAAACTGCTGACTCATGCTGATTATGTACATCTGGTTTTTAGAAAGATTTTCCTAATGGGTGTAAGATTGCCCATTTTTAAGTCTTTTAATGTTTATAAAGGCAATGGGATATAAAAATAACTTATCTAACAAATATCAATAATATATAATGTTAAGAGACTTAAGAAGATAATAAAGATACTGATTTTTGGTCAAAATTCTTTTAGACGAAGAAAACTATCAATACCAGAAAAAGACAAGATTAAAACAACTCTGTCCCTAAAAGTTACTTACATCATACCAAGTCTTCTTAAGCCTTTCATCAATAAATTCTACATGTCCTAGGAAATAATAAAAACTTCTCTGATTAAAAATTGTAAAATATTTTGGTAATAAATATTAATGTACTGTGTGTTTACAATGGCTACTACTTAACTTTCCAACAATAAGTCAGGTTTGTACTATTAAGCATCCACAGCTCTGAATGTGATAACTTTTTTATTTGGTTGGTAAATTTCATTCTTTGTTGAGGAAGGTTACAAATGTGAATGGCAAATGTGAAAATCTGGTTACAAAACCCTGGTTAGGGCCTGTCCTGAATTTTAAATCAGCTGAACCAGATTACCTTCCACATTCTGAGTTATTCACTAAGTTCCCTACAGATATCACGCTCATGCCCCTCAACTGCCTCATGGAATTGATTCAATCGAAATGGTTACATAAAGATTTATTTGAAGGAAAAAATGTAACTTGTTTCCATCATGATTGACTTGAAATTTAAAAATGACAGGTACACCTAAGACTTAAATCGTCAGCACTTAGAGATAGCTTAGGATGTCTTTCTTGTTGGAATTGAAGATATCAAGTTTTTCTTCCAACAATACTGATGTCATTTAGATCTTTATCAATAGGCATCTGCACTTTTCTCATCAACCATCTGTATAGAAAGTGTTCCTGTTTTCTGTTTAGTTTCCAAGAGAGTTTTGAAAGCTTTCTGTTGCTTTTGCACTTTTTGTGCTTGATTGGCTTGAGATGATAAGACCTTCTTTTGGCCATTGTTCAAAAGTACTCTCTGTCAGAAAGATGTAAAATAGCAATATATATATAGCAATATATAGCAATATGGTAGGAACTAAATATTTGGTTTAAGCCTTGTAGTCTCTCTGTGTACAATTTGACACATTTGCATAAATCCTTCTTAATGATTGATGGCTTTTTGCTTAGGTTTTGGAGAGATATGACTATGCACTCCCACATAAGCAGATATTACAGATTATCCAAGATGAAAACCTGAAACCTTGTGGGTAAGTTTGGTTTATCAGCTTTCCAGTTACCAATTACATTCTCGATTACATCTGGTTTGCATTGTCACAGATTATAAGTAGTCACTGAGCACCCTGCAAAATTCCAACTTGGGATAGAAAAAGTTAATTTCATGCTAATTAAACTCAATCTATTAGTCATGATCAGTACAGAACAGCTAATTAAATTCTATTGGTTAAGCATGACCTACAAGATTATGAACAGGACCTGCCCAGAGAGCCTTTAGAAAAAATTTCCCCTAATATCCTTGCACTCGAACTTTAGAGCAAGAAACTGAAAGGAAATCCAAATTCCAAGATATAACCTTGAATATGTGAAAAGAGGCTTCCACTTTTCAGCTCTTACTGTGTGGAACAGCATCACTATTTCAATCAAGGAACTGCCAACCCTCCTGCAGTTCATAAGAACACTAAAATGACACATCAAGAGCTGAAATTAAATCAAAACACGACTCCCTGGAAAAGCAGCAAATATGCCCTTATGGTTTATTGTATTTCGGTTGTAAATATAATTTAATTAGATAGCTCTTTGATATGCTGAAGGGATTTTTTGTGTATAAATAATTTAATATGAATACGATTATAAGTTGACATAAAGCATTTTTGACTCAGTTGGTTGTTTGTCTTCCCAGATGTTATCTTCACAGATAAGGTAACCTAGAATACATGTGTTTGCATATGTGCATAAACAATGTTACTTTATGTGTCTGTTCTTAAAAAGTCATACAGAAAACACATTTTAGAAGTGAGCTCAAGTATAAAAAAAATCATAGGAAATGGCTGCATTCAAGTGATATTCATAATTTTCTAGTCTCAGATTTTCTTACCTAAATATTTTACTGTATTGAAAGTGTTTATGATTCATAAGACCAATTGTTTTCAGTTTTAAGACAAAACCAATTAAATGCATGGCATTGTTGAGTTCTTTTTAAAAAAATAAGAAGCAAAATTTAAACAATGTTTATAAATTGTCATGTTTTATTTTTTTCCAAGACATTTTAATGCAAATGGCATGAAAGGCTTAAAGTAGAAGTTGGTTTTGTTTAAATGATGAAAATATGCAAGCATGTTTTTTAAAATATGTATGCAGTTTCCCTGTTAGCTTTTTCAAAAGGCCATTTGTTCAAAGTTTCAAATTTAGCTTTTTTAGCAGTGCTAAGACTATAAATTGTTTGTTCCAGAAATGAATAGAATATTTGTAATATATAGATATGGCCTCAGACTTTGGGAAATGCAGCTTGATAATGAAACTTATAACCAGTACCACAAGGAAAAAAGACATAGTAGTTCTTTTAGCTTGAATCCATTCGACAATTCCTTGTTACGTTTTTGTAGACGAAATCAGGACATTGTGAAAATCTGATTTAATTAGACAGACCAGTAAAAAAGTTACAAATCCGTTATTTAGACACATCCATTAGATAAACGTTTCGACTCTAGCGAGAGTCATCTTCAGGATATAAAATTGCAGTCAAAAAAACTATAAGTACGGAAAGCCTAAGCAAAGGGTATCGTAAGTCATGTGATCTAGCGGTACGCTGGAGGAGCAATGGATATGGATAGATAATTTGTCTTGTACATAACGATATTGTAAACTATAATTTACACTAAATTACCTAGGCTTTTCTTTTTATTACAATTCTTAGTTCATCTTAGTTCATGTTGGGTAAATCTTTGTTTTAGGCGTGGAACAATGCCACTGGCTTGCCTCAATGCAATGCTAAACTCAAACTGCAAAGGAGAAGATGCATTGTTTTATAGAGCACCAGGCCAAGCTGCCTGTTTTGGTTTAAAGGTAAGTTTGCTAGGGATTATACAAATTCCACAACCTTGCTCCAAAAAACATGTATCATATACTACTGTATCATGAATTATCTTGTGCTTTTCTTTGTTTTATTTCATCATTCTACAGCTTTTTTTCCAATTATGTTTTTAACCATTATCTTAATTTAGTGATGACTTACGCTCGCTCTAACAAATACACAATATTTTTTTATCCTGCTCATCTATTTCTATGTTTTATTGCTTTTCCTACTTTTTATTTCGTTATTCTATAACATATTTTTCCTTTTACTGATAACCATTTACTTCATTATTAAATATAACCATTAACCTGTTAGCAGCTTTTCCTTTATACTGCTGGGAAAACATTTCTATGGGGCCATGGCTTTGATAGATTTTACAGAATATTTTCCTTTTCTTTTCTCAAATTCGCCATTATTTTTTTTACTCGTGTACGTGCCTCACACTTCAAAATTTCACTAGAAAAGTTTAAAGGGATAGTTTTAGAAAAAAGAACCCCCAAAAAGAAAAAAAGAGGCCAAATGTTAGTTGATCAAAGTCAATTCTTTTCTGTGTCTACTTAACCTGTTAAGCAAATTGTTTTATAATATATATTCCATTGTCAGAAAAACCAGAAAAATGACCCTGGAAGTGACAGAGACGAAGAGAGTTCAGAATCTGTTGATATCGAAACCCAATCAGCAACTGGTTTGTTTTTAATCATCTTATCGATGCTTTATTGAATCATATATATGTGATATTTATATTTTGTTAGTCTCTCATCACTGCCTAGAGACGATTCCAACTTTTACCACGAATATACGTTTTATAAACATATTTTTTATCACAACACTCAGTTGATTGTGGTGTCCAATGTTTCTGTTCGTTCATGACAGCTTTGTCATGTATAATTGAAGAATCGGTCAAAAAATGTTTGAAAATATAATAGGAAAATAATAGGATGATAGGAATATGTCTTCTGATAATGAGAATAATAGGAGAAAGTCTTCTAACATTGTGGCTACCCCCTCCTTTGTAGCTAATGGGATGCCACGTAGCGGTTGAGTTCAATATGCAATACGGGGGTTAGCTCGTCCGCTAGAAATATTATACTTGCTAGAACGCTGCTCTCCTTTTTCTAATTGTCTCCTATGCATGCTTGGTATAAGTTTTGCTGTTTTCGTTTGGCCTGGGTTTTGGAGACTAACTGTAAAGTTACGTCTTCAATCTTATTCTTTTTGCAGAATCGCCGCCGGGTCAAAAGCTATCTGCCCAACACTCACCCCAGCAAATCCAACAACAACCACCGCCGCAAAACCAGCTGCAGTCTCAACCAGTGCAACAACAGCAACAGTTGTCAAGAAGCGCTGCCATACGAAGTGCCAAAATGAAGGCGAACTTACAGAGAACTAGGAACCAGACTCCATCGACCCCAGGCGCCCCGGGTGCCGCTCTTGTTGCTATGCCTCCAAGGAAACCAGGTGCTGCCCTTTGTGTAATGCCCCCGAAGAAGAGATCGAAACTCGAGGCGAACCTTCTAGAGGAGACAGCTTCGCATTCAAAAGATTTCAACCAACAGGTAACTTAAAGATCATATGTTGCTAAGGATTGGAGAAATTTGTATTTTTGTCTTTAGGAAAATGCTAACCGAAGAAGAGTTTACAGAAGCAATTCCACTGCTTCCAATTATAAATTATTCCATTGTTGCGAAGTAATTCCAATTATTGAACTTTGCTAGACCTGTTCATATTGGTGTCCGCCTTAGGGTTCTTTTTGCAGTTGCAGAAAAATGTAATCAAATTGCCATTTAGAGTCCGAGTAGAGGCTCTGTTCAGATTGACTGACTAATTCGCTTTTCGTATGAAACACTTTTTACGTAGCAGTCCGTAGTAGATTTGCATCGAATGTTAAAGACCCATCTAAATATTCATGCAAAGAAAAATCTCTTCTGAAACTTCGACCTTAAGTCTCTACACTTAACTTGCATTTGAAGGGTGCTGGCATTTGTGTCAATAGGTTCTAAGACCCGTTTTTTAGGACAAATTTAATGGGTCTGTTGTTGTTTTCAGGAAAAATGCTGTTACCATTTCAATGCCAACTTTAAATTTTTTCATAGGGTAATCTACCAGGGGCCACTGCTTTTCCCCATTTACCACCCCCTTTAGAGAAGAGAGATCATGCAACATCAATAATGCCTGAACCCAATCAGTAGTCGTTCGTTAGAAAGGGCCGTTGTATCCTAATGCTCTCTAAGCGCTTCACCTTAAGCAAGAAATGCAAGTAAAAAATGAAGTTATGACCCTAAAAGGCTGTTAATGACGCCATATCGAAGCTATTGAGCAACCGGCATGCTTTACGTCAGCTTTTTTTGCACGAGAAGAAATAGGCTGTATTTTGTATCTTCACGAGGTATGATATTAGGCCTGTTTTGAAAATGTCATCGCAAAGCATGCCGGTTGCGGAAGTGTCTATACCGGTAACTCTTGTTAAAATTTGCTTCTCACAAGTTATGACCAATGACAAAGTAGCACTAATGCTAGCCAGTTGCGGTTTTAGAAGGGGGTTCAGGGGGTTACGACCCCATACCCTATGCTTATGGCAATCGGAAGGGGCCCCGCACCTAAGAAAAAAGTACAAATTGTAGAACACCCCTAAAATGTTTTCAGCCCTGCAGGCCCTAATACCGCCCTTGATACTGTGGAGTCCAGGAAAGTGATATTCCTTTTCTGCAGACAATACAAGGCAGTATAATAAAATGATGAAAGCAATAAGGGGTTTAAGTGTGACACTTGTTTTTTCTCTTTTTTCGACCGTTGTTGACTTTGTGATCACCAAATTTTTACGGGCCCTGGGTTCAAACTGTGTCATTCATGCGGCATTGCCTCAGTGGTCGTGGGCGCTCTATCTTAATGCAAGTATCGGCAATAGAATGTTTGCTTTGAAACACAGAGGTGTGGGAACAACGGTATCGTGTTTGTATGTTTGTGTTTGATGTTATATCCAGATGTTTCTCACAGAGCATCGCAAGAAATTTTGTATTTGAACGTAACAGGTTGAAATTTTGCGCCGCCTCACACGAGTTAATCAAGGATGTTAGCATTCGTTGATGTGCTAAATTCTGACCAAATAAAAATAATATTGTCTAACTAGAAATGGTTCGCAACTGAGATATCTTGACTCCTTGGGAAAATCAGGTATTATTAGACCCCTTATAAAGCCAAAAAGCTCACAAATACCGGCGTATTGTTAAAGCAGGTAATGGCATGAAGCCCACCATTTCAGATTTTCACCAAATTTGGCTCAGTTATTCCTTAAATTTAGAAAAAGGTCCCATTTTTAAGTTCCAGCTTCAGACTGTTTTAACGCTATGGCTCTTCAAAAATTGGTTCAAATTCCCCAAATTTTCCTCAACGGCCCTTTTCACATCCATTTTTCAAGTTCTTCTGATGCTTCCTCTGCCCTAACTTTGTTGTTTTTGTGAGACAACTTCCTATTTTTGTGAGATACCTTTGTGCATGAATGAATTGTACAAGTCTAAAGAAATGTTTCAGAATTCTCAAATTAGTTTTTTAGATAAATGTTATTTTCTTTGTTCTTATTTAACCCTCTTTCCGCCAGGATACCATTCGGCATATTAAATCGGAACCTATACTCTCTGCAAGTGCAGGCACGATCTCATCTGATAACGAATTCGACACCCAATCATTATCTGACTTATCTGAGAGGCAGGGCGAGGCTAAATCGCAGTTACAGAGAGCTCAGAAAACGAGGCAGCTGCAATTAGCGGAACAGAGGTCGAGGCAAAGGCAGCAATCAAGACTGGGGAATGATGGGAAAGATGTACCGTTTGGATCGAAGCCTCCGCAGTTACCTAGAGAAAAGAAAGATATCGAGCAGCTACTGAGTCAGATAAAAAGAGAACAGGAGGAGGAGCTTAAACGAGAGCAGTTGAAAAATCATCGAAAAGTTATGCAGACGAAACTCAATCAAAACAGACCAGCTCCAAAACCGAAAACGGTGAATAACAATAACAGCGCCCCATCGCCTGCGCCGGAAAAGGTGACGGTCAGAAAACCGCCCCCCGTAACCGGTTTCCTAGATGTCAAGGTGAGCTGACTGGTCAATTGTACCAAGTCACGGTAAAATGAGAGGTTATACCAAAATGTTTTTCGCACGACTTTATGTTGTAAGAAACTTCCTTTTTCTACTCGTATTTCGGCATAGAGATTTCGGTAAAAAGTGTTTTTCTATTGTTTCTCTTTCTTTTATTGATTCACTTTTATACTAACAAATAATTTTTATACTAACAACAATTTAACCTTCAAATAATTTTTATACTAACCATCTCATGACCACCTTCCATAATATATTTCCTGGTTATGAATTACTTCCTGTATGATTCTAATTCTTGGAATTTTGCATTCTCAGTCTATTCGAATTTTTCTTTCCTAAATCCATCCTTTATTTTTAAAAAGTGTTTCTTAAAAAATTTTGTTCCGTTGAAACATGTGCTTTATTTGCGACTATATTTTATCTTACCTTTTGGTTTTAGCTCAAAAAGTTGAAGAAAATGAGTACAGGTGGGTATTGTTTGAATGGCCTATTAAAAACTTTGCCATCGTATCCTGTCTTTGTTTTCTTGCCATTAATCTTTATAAATACGAACCTAAAACGTAACGGTTTGATAAGTAAATTTACCTGTTCAAATATCTTTAGACATGTAAAAAATGATTTCTGCATTTCTTTCGATTTTTTACACTTTTTGGCATTCACGACGCTTGGAGAAAGTAAAAATAGTAGCCTTTGATGAAAATTTCTGAAGAATGATTCAAATCATTGTTATGTCTGTGCTTCTTGCGAACGTCATAGGATTTATTATGGTACTTTTGTTTTATAATGGATCTCTTGGTTTTAGTGGACCAGATCAAAAGGACAAAAGAAGGCAAAATCGATTTACAGAGTCCAGAATCAATTGCTGCCACTATCGCACTAAAGGTTGACCGATTATTTTACTTTTGAGAACTCTACAAGTTTATGCGACATCAATAGCTTGGTTCTAAAATACTAAAAATAAAGTAAGCTGCATGCTTAGGTTTCCTGCATGATAATCATAGCTGTATTCATACAGGGGCGGACACTTGATCAAATATTGGGGGGCAAGCCTATTGTTTTAATAAGATGACGTCACATTTCCCATTGTTTTAGAAAAAAAGACCATTGTCCTCTAAAGTATTGGAGGGGGCGGTTGCCCCCCTCGCCCCCCCCCCCCAAGTGTCTGTCACTGTGTTCATATACTTCTGCTTTGTATACTCTGGTCAATTGTGATTTGACTTTTACAGTCACTTAGAACTGTGATATCACTTAGAAAAGCATAGTGGACAATGCCTCTAAAATGCTCGGCAAACGTACTCGTCTTACCCTAACAATTTCATCCAATCTCGATAAGTTTTTAATCCACAGCTACAGAAATAACAAAGCTGCCCCCTGTCTCCAAAGCTATGTTGGATTCGCACCTTAGCCATCGTGCAGTAGATTAAAAATTTGGTTGCGTTCGGACGTTGAATTTCTAGGGAGAATAATCCAACATTGTTTGAAAGAGGAAAGGCCGAACTGCTAATATGTACGCCAGAAATGATATTAGTATTACAAGCATTATAGGTGGTTAGGTGGGGGTGGGAGCCTCTTCTCCGTACTTTATACAACAGCTATAACCTCATTTTCAGACACAATTTTTCAAAGAGAGTCTAGCAAACATCGGGTTGCTATAATCCACGAGGGAACCTACCAAGTACACTAGCAAACGTAGTTTACATAATTATTGGTATCCTTTAAAGTGAATTGAAGCAATAGTTATATTCAATTCCTGAAGCAAAATCATGTGAAATATTCCTTCAAACGTTATTGAATGGTGGGTTAAGAGCCTTGGTGTGGATGCATTAACCCATTTGACAAACTATGTTGGAGAATTCCACCCTCTATTTCAATAATTGTCACGAGTGTAGCTATAGGCCTAACAAAGATAAATGCCTGGATTATCAACATTTATACTGCATTGAGTTTTGAAGAACGGGCAAATGATAGAGACTGTTAAGTACTTCAACCACTCATAATCAATTGTTACGATGCAATTTATCAAACACAAACATTTCGCCGAGCAATACCCAATTTTTGCTCTGCTGTCACTTTCATCTCCCTGCCAATGCTGTAGTTTCACTGTATCTACGATGATAACACGATTCAATGCTATTTAAAATATTCATCAATGTTAGTTTATCATTTCAAGATAGTTTTATGTGAAAGTTGGCTTGAAAATGACAAATATCCTCTTGTTTTAATTGGAAACTCAAATGTTATCACTTTACGCAACCGTTTCTACATTGTTCTTTTCCATCATAATTACGTCACTTGACTGATAATCCCCGCCTAAACATTCCATCTGGTAATTCGATGATCCAGACGGGAATCGATTTAACGCGACTGAATAAAGGCTAAGGAGATTTTCCCACGCAAGCTAGAATTCCACATATAAATGGTATTTTTATTTGCTTACAGAATTTCCTGAACAACGAGATGTTCAAGCAACTGCCCGCAGCGTATCAGTACCAGTTGTTGATGTTGTTGCCAGACGTTGATAGAATCAAAGATGGCGACCATGTTGTCAGGTATAAAAGGCCCCTTGTAAACCAGCATTGCTGAAAAGGCTACCATGCTTAAATAATTGACAATAAAACGAATGAGAAGTAGCACAGTACCCGTTTAATCCCAACTTGGACAAATGCACCCTGGCTTCCGCAAATTAGGCCAATGCAACCAGACTTTTATTCTCAATGTTATTAGCTTCTTTCTGTTTATGTAACCATGAATAATTGCAAGGCTTATGTTTATCGATTTTCTACTAAAGATTATACAGTGATTTTCTTGAAGCTGGGGAATTTCTAGGAGAATCTCTTGAAAGGACTGAGTATTACTGCAAGCTTTCTCAACGTTTCTACGTTAAAAACAAAGCTCACTTTACCCAGCTTGATTCTTCCCTATGCAAAAACAGCTGAAAATTTTTAGGTAGTTGATTCCTCAGATTATACAGTATTTGTTATCTGCAAGGTAAACATAAAGATTCTTATTGGTCCCTTCAAAATTCTTAGAAAGATGAAGCCCTTCATAGCCTTTTCTTTTGAAGCAACTTCTATCTTTGGTTATCAGTCATTGTTTCTTATCTTTGAAGCCAAAGTACATTTCTTTATACCAACAGGATGTCACCTAACGCATTGACAAATGAGTTTTTTACGAAAGCTTGTCTGGAATGGCAAGAAAAACTTATGGAAGGTATTTATTCACATTTCATATAAAATTGAAGATGTATATTCCTGTGAAGGTACAGTTATTTCTTAAGATACAACTTATTTCGGTAGCATTTAAAATTGCTCCACAGTTTTGTGGTTCCACAATTTATGCAACTTGTTTTTGGTACAATTATAGACGGTATCTAACGATAAGCTCTTCTCTTAGCTTTCAGCTTTCAGAAGTGGCTTTCATTTACAACCATACCTGGCTGTTGTTTCTAAACTTTAAAATTTGAATCTTGTTTTATCTTTTACGTTTTGCAAATTCTTTTTGCTATCCTGTGAAGCTTTATGACCTTTTTTTATTCAAAGGAGAGTTTAATGTTGATATCGTGCAAAGAATTAAACAGGAAGAAGGGAATTTCATAACGTTGGATCCATGGAAGGTGAGCAACTGTCTTTTATGCTCTCTTATGAACAAAAAGTATTGTACAATCAGAGCCTATGAAATGTTGATTTTACTTATAAGAGAAAAAGTTGAGGTTATATATTAACACTTTTACAAACCGTAAATCCTCGAATTGCCCCCTCCGAAATAGCCCCCGAAAAAGACCCTCCCCAAGAAAAGCCCCCCCCCCCGAAAAAGCCCCCCTCAAAAATCCCCCTGAAAACGCCCCTTTTGAATAAGCTCCCACCCTAAAATTACAAATTGTCAATAAGCCCCCCCCCCGAATAAGCCCCCCAAAAGTATTAAAAATAAATACGAGGATTTACGGTATGTTAGGTATTAAAAGGCATCTCTGTCGAACCGAGCCGCTGTAAATCTCATATTTCGTTGCCCAGGCCCATTGGATGTTCTCTATGCATTTCAAATGTTTGTTACTCTATGTTCTCTTTGCATTTTGTTCCACTTGCTTTTATCTGTCACATGTCTTAAAGTATTGGGGCTCTATTTTGATTTTGGCAGACACAATTTGTTAGAAATATAGAGTTCACCAAGAAAAATATATCTTGCTGAATATTTTGTCAAGAGGATGTTTCTTCTAATGAAATGTCGTATAAATATACCAGTAAATCAACAAGGATTGCAGTAGATTTTTTAATTGTTTAGAGTTAGTTTGGATGTGCAAATTTTAATTATTGATTTTGTGTAGTTATCGATGATACTGCATTATTTCTTAAGAGGCTGGCAATAGCCTTACAGCGCTAAATTTTTTTGTTTTAGGAGAAATTTTTTGAACCTGTTTGGGGGAAAAGGTATGTTTTTCATATTTTGGAGCTCTCTGTATTTTTTGTTCTGGTTCTAGATGTAAGTGTAAATGCGAACCCTCTATTGTAATTTTTATTGTGGTAGGGGTCCTACACAACATGTTTGGAATTGTTACCTACTGTGATATATTTCATTGTGATGTACATACATTTCCTCTTCCCTTTCAGTAGAGTTACGGCTTTATGATATAGGCCAGGCATCGCCTCCTTTAGAGTTGTGTTAATTTATGAGACAGTGTTATTGTTAGTTTATATTCGTTTGCTCCTTAAAGTGTTTTCCGAGATTGTACGAGTGTGGAAACCTGACCCTGTGTTTCCACATTCAGTCACAACATATCATACCATTGCAAACCAATTTGATTCTTGGAGCTGTTAATTTTAATCAGTATATCATATTGTCCTAAGAAGACAACAGCTTGTGAAAAAAACAGTAGCCGAAATACAGAGGCATTTGTCTTTGCTTTTTTTGCAAGTTTTACAATGTCTTTGCACCTGTTTGCATCATTCCAGTATTTCCGCTTCACTTTTTCTGCACAAGAGAAATGTCTTTACCGCTCTGGTAGGATATTTCCCTACCGTCGATACAAACATTGCTATTAACTTTCCCTACCCGGTGTCTGTATTGTTAAGCAAAGCAGATATTTTCTTACTTGATGAAATTAGCAACCTCTTCTGTCACTAATGCCCATATTTAGGTGTCGAACCACATCCATTGTTTATTGATTTTGATTGTTTTCTCCTTTGCGCTGTTCACTAAAAGAAGGAGTGTGTATTCTCTTTAAGAGCCTGTTTATATGGAAAAAATCATCCCATCTTCTCGCCTGTAAATTTATAGGTGAGATCCCACCCTCCTTTAGTATCCTTAGTATTTTTCGCCTTGCGTTTTTATGGCAAGCGAGCCAGCACGGTTAGGTGAGATTCCACTGCGTGAGAGGTGGGATCTCACTTGGGTGGGATCAATTTTTTCTACATAAATGCTGGAAAATGGGACGGAAGAAGGGATGAAATATTCATATAAATTTGCGTTTTTTTTCTGAGCTTGGTATGCAGGTTCTGAATATTCAAATAGCCCTTTTCTTTCCTGTTTTGGCTAGTTAATTCAAAACCACAGTAAATTCCATTTTGTCGTTTGACATTCAGGACAGAACCTTTTACAGCCCAGTGATCAGCTTATGTATTTTGTTTTTGGAATCGTATTCAGCAAATCCGCATCAGAATATGGAAATTCTTCCTGGTTGATTAGGCTGCGATCTCTCATTGCTTTTTAACAACAGCACATAAGCAGATCATAGCTGACCCTTAAAATCTCAGGTGGCCTGGCTATAATCTGATTCGCATATTCAACTGACGCAGTTCCAGGTCAAATTATATTCCAACAAATAAGATAAGAAAACTCGAGTTTTGAACATAAGATTAGAGGAACACGCGTTGGATAAAAGCGATGTTTAGAAGACCGAATGATGAAGTACACAAATCATATACCTACAAGTGAATTGAAGTTTTTTATTATAGCTTGCAAGCTAGAGAAATTGGCAAAAGAGCAATAAATAAATAACAACGAGAGGCCAGTCAAGTGTTTCCTCAACCCAAATTTTGCTGTTCGTAGGCCCAAAACCTTGCTTCACATAACCATCTTAATTTCCGGTTGAAATTATCCTTCACATATCTTCCAAAATATGCTACATTGTTTTTTATTTTAAGCCTCAAATATCTTTTTCTCATACTTGTCCTTCTTTATCTCTTGCACTCGTCACATTCCTGCCATTTTCCGTTTTTGTTTTCTAGGCCAGCTTTTTCTCTAGACACCTGTCAATTGTTCCTCTTACCATTTTTTCCTCTGTTCATCCCTCTCATTCTTACTTGAACCCTTTCCCTGCATTTATGTCCCCATTTATGTCCCCATTTCCCTCCCCCTCATTTCTGTCTCTTCAATTTCCTTGTTGCCATTAACTTCTTTCTGTCGTAATTTTTAATGCGTTTGAGATCCACCAATCTATTTCTTTTGAAGAACCATTATCCACTTTCGATAGATTTGTCGTTATAAATTTTGTGGCGTCTCTTTCTTACTATCTCAATATAAGCTTTAAGCATTCATGAATTTTTTAATTTTTTTTTTCTAGTTCACTGGAAGATCCAATCGCGCGGACGAACGGTAAAACAAACTCGTCGTCAACGGTCGTTAAAGACGGTGGAAGCTCTTGGTCGACGTTTTTAAAATTCTCTGAAAATACAGCTCATGATTATCTCGATAAATTTAAGGTTATGCAAAGAACGCTACGCCAGAAAGCCGACACGGAAAGTATTCGAAGGAATTTGCAAAGGAAACAACAGTTACTGAAATCCCCGACGCTGGCGAAACCGAGGGTAGACAATATTGTAAAGGATCGTAGCAGGAAGGCGATTAAGCGCGCTCAGCTTTTACAGAAAAAACTCGCGTTAGAAAAACAGCTTTCGGAAACGAACGCGCGGCTAGCTGATACTTCAAACCCATTAACTAACGAAGAACACACTCGTTTAGTGATTTTTAGCCGAGAACTGAGTATTGCATTGAGAAAAATAAACGAACATTCAAAGGACACGCAACGCACGCTGTCTTTGAACGCTATTCAACAGAGGCATCCAGATTTCTCTGGAGATTCCTCTTTAGCGAAAAGAGAGGATGTCCCTCTTGCTGTCGTATCTAAAGCAAGATCGCCGGAAGAGGAACTTCTTCGACAGGAGCGCCGAAAGGCGAAGGCTAAGAAACGAAAGCGGGAACGGGAAGAACAGGACGAGAATTCGCGAAAGCGCGGTTCTATGCTCGAACAATATCACAAGTTAGGCATGCCTCCACAGGACGGTTTATCATTAAACTTAATAGATATGAAAAGAATTCATAAAAAGAAGAAGAAGGGGGACAAACACAAAAAGAAAAAACATTCCAAGGGAGAGAAAACGAAGGACCGAAGTAAAATCGTGAAAGGACCGAGTATTTTCGCGAAGAGAACGTTACCGGCGCCGACGCCATGTCCGTGTAAACTTGAAGCGTTAATCATTTGTAAGCAATGCGGCGCGTTTTGTCATTCGGACTGTATAAACTCAGATAAACTTTGCTCTCTGTGCGTACCTGCGTAGCAGATGGGTTATTTTATGTATTTTGCAATACTTCTAATTAGATTCTTGAAATATTTAAACGCTGTCTTTGTGTAATTAAAAGCAATGAATATCATCTACATTTTCATACTTCTTTCGTTGTTATTTTCAAATTTATCGTCTTTTTATGGCACGATACAACAGCGAAACAATTTACTGTTCAGTCCGAGATTTCAAAAGTATAGAAAATGCCTCAACCTCTCTCCGGATGAGCTTTTGCTCTATTTGCCTGACTCGTTATTCTTCTTGCATCTTTTGAATAGAATCTTCTTGGAAATGAAATTGAAGTAAAGTCACCAATGGTTTTGTCTTTACGCTTTGTCAGGAAAAAGAAAAGTTCATACAAAACCGTACATTCTTCCCACTTAGTAAACTCTTTTCAAGTTATCCATTGGACTTCCTCAAAACTGCCGCATCCTGACATAATCTTCTCTGCCTCACAGCCGTGGAACCCTAATGTTTTCTGAACTAAAAATATTTCAACACTGCCCTCTACATTGCCTTCACATAGTTCCTCTAGAATCAACCTCGTATTGAGAATGAGGGTAGTTTGCTCAGAAGCTCAGTCTCATCTTAAAGTGTTTCAAATTTTTGATGTGACTGTAGTTTTATTTTGAACAAGTGCAAGAATTACCCATGATGTTCATAAAAATGCCTGCAAATTTGCGAAAATGGCAACACAGTTCTATAATTCTTAAAAAATTCCAACCCCGTTTGTACGGAAATATAGGTAAACTTTTATTTTAGAAGCAACTGGTATCCTGCATGAAATTAAGACCTGACAACGATCTTCATTCGAAATATAAATGGAATTAAACGTAAAAGAGCAAGAATAAGTAACAGGAAGCGTCAAAGTTGCATATTAATAACAAGGAGTTATATCTTTTATCTATTAAGTCGATTGTGACCCTTGCCCGCAATAGGCGATTATGAAAGAGAATATAAAGTTCGGTGAGTGTGGTGCTTTGATAGAAATCAACAGGAAACTCGTCTTATTGTGTGGTGTGTGTCCTGTCTAATCCATTGTGTTTATCCCAGCCATTCAACCCACGCAAGCCACCAATGTAATAATGACACAGTGCTCTAATTTGCTATCAATTTTTCACTGCTCCTACTCTTTCACTTCAAAATAGAATACAAAATGCACGAAGAGCTCATTAGACTCTAGCCAAACACGACCCGTGTAATTCACACAACTCAGCTCGAATCCAATCTCATCATCAACCAATTTTTTATAAACATAGACAATTAGAATACAGAAGTATACCATAACCATACATTAAAAATAAGCAAATCTACAGTCCAGATACGATGAATGACACTTAAGATGAAGCAAGGGGAATATTAATGAGAAATTAATGTTATTGAAGTTTAAGACCGCCAGCACAAAACAGGTATTAGTAAAGAATTTCCACTGCCGTTTAAAATAATAGAACAAAAAATACAGTGTTGATATTATTCAAAGTACTGAGGCATGTAGTTCGTTGAATTATATATAGCGATACCACAAAGGGTGTGTACATGCACATTACTTCCGTAGCCAAACAGGAAACAAGCAATCAAAGCGCAAATTTAACAAACAATAAAATAAGGGAGAAAAATAAATAGAGGTAATTGGATATTTCTGAGCAGAATTTGGTAAAAAGGTGAAATCTAATAAGGCAATGCAATCGATTAAGCAAATCTGTTTGTAGCGGTAATTTATTGTAAGAAACCAAATTTGAAACCATTACTTTATAAATTTACAAAACATGATTTGTTTCAAGATGCCTCAAAAATAGGTTTCTAATGAAAAGCTACATAGTCTATGTTGGTCATCCCATTGCTATTCTCAAAGGATACTCTCATTTGAGCTCAAAATAATATGCTACTCCTTTGGAGCAGTTTTTTAGTCTTCTACAGTCTGGTTGTTCATTAACAAGTTTAAGCTCGATCGATTCTCTATACATATTTGACCAAACTTGAGTTCATTATCTCCTCAAGCATTTGCAAAACTACATGATGCCAGGTTGAACGAAACATATAAGGTAGAGCCAAAATTTTGTAGCAAAGTCGTGTGTTGAAGACCACGAAAAACGGTTATGTTTGCAGCTGTGAATGTACCACTGATTTTGAATCGGGACTATGCTGGGAAGAGGAGCGAGTGGGAATCTTCAAATGGCCAGTCGTGTAGTCAGAGCATGCGCAAAATAACTTCGTTTCATATGCATGGTCTTTCACTCCAGGACGGAAGGTCGCCCAACTCGTTCAAAACTTTCTTATTCCTATCTCACTTACAAAACTAGCCTTCTCTTTTACGCATATGTACCAACACGTGGAGGGTGCTTAACCATCAACTTCCACATCAGCACTAACGACTTTCGTCAGCTGCCATTGCATCTAACCTCATCCCTGGTTGTGAGTTAAGAGGGTCAAGCAGCGAGGTGGAAAACTGCAAAAGGCTTTAATAAGAATCCTACAAGCAAGAGGACTGATTCTCTCAATTTCTGTAAATGCGACGCAGGTAGAAAAGAAGTTTAACAGAATTTGTCGAAATAATCGACAAATATAACACTAAGTTAATTTGTTTATGACAATAATGATAATTTATGTAATCGATGTTTGATTTGTTTAAGGCTGGAATTATGATTACAGCAAAGCTAATTAAGCAAACCATCAATAGGAACGGAAAATAAATTAATAAAATGTCTTATGTATATAATATATTATTATTTATTAATATTATTATACTTTATACCTTCTACATACGAAATATGATACAAATAATTTATTGTCTACAAAAAACCTAAATACTTGTTAGGCTAATCTTTACGGATAGAAACTAAATATCAAGTGCAATGAAAAATTACAAAAGATTTTGTTATTACACTTTGATACTAAATAAACTGTGTAAAGACAACAGGATTTTTAAAGACAACTAATAGATAATGCGGGAAAATAACCGACCCGAGCGAGGTTATAAATAAACTGGGTGTTGAAAACTCAATGGCCATCTTAATTAATTAATATAACGCTAACTTCATAATAATGCTAATTTGTAAACCGATTTTAAATATTACTATTTTGCGTCAAAAACTGACCACTTTAGTGTATTCTCAAGCATTTCACATTGCTTTGTATGAAAGGAGAGCCTGCAATCTGAGCTCAGTCCCCATAAAGTTTCTTAGCCTCTCAATTTCGAGCACCCGTTTTAAATACAATGTGGATGTTTAATCGTGGTTGCTTTCAAGCAAAGTTTTTGCTTTTAGAATTCTACGTTGCTTCTATAATTTTATTTTAGGTTAAATGCAAGCAAAATTGGACAAGAAACATTAAAGACATGTTAGGGAGGAGCTCTTTGGTGTTGATGTTCATTACGATAAGAGAATGATTCCTGGCCATTTGTCGGGTAAGTCAGTCTCTGTTTTTCTTAACTTTATGCATTTAGCTGTTAATTTACTAAATCTGGCAGCACGATTTTGTAGTTTTTGCAGTATGAGTCTCTTAGTTGTGAGTCACCCAATTCTAAAGGAAAGAGAATTTTTCTTCGTCAAAATTCTTTTCATCTACCATACTCGATTACGCCCAGCCACAAGCTAAAGGTAAGACCACGTCTCCAAGCTATCATTTGCAATCTCTACCTACTCTTCACTGCACAATGTTTTGGAAGATTACATCACAAAGAGACATTATTTATTTCATTGTTGCCATGGCCTTTGGCGAACAGCTCCGCGCTGTTTTTTGTTTATATGAACTGAATTGGCTTGTGGTCTGCGTAATAATTGTGTGACGTAATAATTTCGTTGTATTCTGTGGGAGAATGTTAATTTTCATTGGCAGGTATCAGTGTTATTTCAAGTGCTTCATAGAAGATTCGCCGAAGCCGATTAGATTTTGAGTTCAAAATGAGTTCAAAGTTCAAAATGAAATACATTTATATAAAAACAATCTGTTGGTTCTGTATCGGTGTAGTTACCCTGAATACAAGAGCTGTGCGAATTACGTCACTCTGGTGCCCAGTCAAGTACATCATCTCAAGCGGTATTTTGCGTGGCCTACCGGACCGATTTATTAGTAACCTTTTCCGATTAAACCGGGGATTTTTGCGGTGATAGAAAAAATTGGAGAATAATTAATTTGAGAATAACACCTAAGCACTTGTCGACATTAGAGCACTCCTGGGATGCCGGGTGCGTAGAGATGCCGGGTGCGTAGAGATGCCGGGTGCGTAGAGATGCCGGATGCGTAGAGATGCCGGGTGCGTAGAGATGCCGGGTGCGTAAAGATGCCGGGTGCGTAGAGATGCCGGATGCGTAGGGATGCCGGGTGCGTAGAGATGCCGGGTGCGTAGAGATGCCGGATGCGTAGGGATGCCGGGTGCGTAGAGATGCCGGATGCGTAGGGATGCCGGGTGCGTAGAGATGCCGGGTGCGTAAAGATGCCGGGTGCGTAGAGATGCCGGATGCGTAGGGATGCCGGGTGCGTAGAGATGCCGGGTGCGTAGAGATGCCGGATGCGTAGAGATGCCGGATGCGTAGGGATGCCGGGTGCGTAGAGATGCCGGGTGCGTAAAGATGCCGGGTGCGTAGAGATGCCGGATGCGTAGGGATGCCGGGTGCGTAGAGATGCCGGGTGCGTAGAGATGCCGGATGCGTAGGGATGCCGGGTGCGTCAGTTTTTTCGTAGTGAGGGTTGCGCCAGGTCTAGGTAATTTAGATTTGAAATCGCTTTGGTCATCCCGTTATTAAAGCAAAGGTTGCCGTGCATTTAAAACTTATATTATTCTATGACTTTCAATTAAGGCAGCCAAAGAACTCGGCAAATTTTATTTATTCAAAAGGTGTAGCGCATTTTTGATAAAAGCTGAGTGATAAACATTTATTACGATATTTCTTTTAGAACTGATTGTTCTTCATAAGTAAAACAAATGTCAATTTACATTTTTTCGTAGGCTTTTGCTGGGTTTTGCGTAAGTTTTTTTGAAGATTATAACATTATTTAAAAAGATTTCATAGGACGAAATGAATTCCAGTTCAGTTCAATTCAGTTCAGTTCAGTTCAGTTCAGTTCAGTTCAGTTCAGTTCAGTTCAGTTCAGTTCAGTTCAGTTCAGTTCAGTTCAGTTCAGTTCAGTTCAGTTCAGTTCAGTTCAGTTCAGTTCAGTTCAGTTATTTTAAAATTTCTCTATATATAATATCTTATCTTACTAAAACACTAATTACATAAACATCCTTATAATAAAATACAATAAAAAACAATTATGTAGCTAAGATGTTGCATGCAGGGGGATTTCTTGAGGAGGAGCTCCCTCAATAGATAAACTAATCTAGGAGAAAGCATCTCCTTTTACAAGATGGTTCTAAATCTTATTTAATCATTTATCAAGTGACCAGAACGATATTCACGACTTTAGGATTAACTTTGATAGTTTTTCATAGATACAAAGGCTCGAGTCATAAGACAGCATAAGAAGGAACACCTGATAAGTCGCAAGTAGATCTTATTTCTTTTATCTATGCTAGTTAAACCAGAAGTAGGTGCCTACTCGTCTAAAATAATCATTTTCATTTCCAATTTTATAGACATGGTAGCCAGTCAATTAGAGAAAAACTGATTTACCAGGGGTCTTGCAATAAAGAAAGTATCAACCAAATTAAAGACATTGCTATCCCATCTTGAAAATATTCGTTAATAAGAGTTAATAAACTGGAGGATAATAAGAACATGTTTTTTATTTTTGTCACCTTATGGGTGGAATTTGTTTTGCAATTTTCTCATGAAAAATTGATCTATATCTAGTTGATGTCTATATGGTATTTCCAGTTTAAGTGATATTCACCCAAGGGGGCACTTAGAAGTTATACATTACTGAAACAAAGGTTTCTCCACCAGAGTGAATCTCGACTGGGGTGAAATTCTTCTAAAGGTAACGGTTTATCCTTTTTCCAGGAAATTAGACGCTTTTTCCAGGAAATTAGACGCTTTTTCCAGAAAGCTATACGCTTTTTCAAGGAAATTAGACGCTTTTTACAGCAAATTAAACCAGTGTTTTTGGAAACAAATGCTATTGAAAATGATAATGCAGGACTGTTGTTTGTTACTGAATCTCGATACCATGGAGGGAAACTGTGGGGATTGGGGATAACTTTCCACCCCTCTATTCGATATGATTCAGAAAATGTACCTTGAAGATTGAATTTATCGGTTTCCGAAATAAAATGAAAATGGCCACTCAGATATGAAACGCGAAAAATTCACTGCCCTTACCTTTCCACGCAAAAAAGTTCAATTTCGGTCATTGCTTGATAGGTAGGAAGGGCTGTAAGTGATACCATACATCCCCCAACTTTCCCCTTTGTTTAAACCCCCTTATATACCCCCTTACTCTGGGATACCAAAGATTTAACAATTCTCCACCCTAACAGGAGCCCCACTCTGTAGTGCCAGATTTTGCAATATACAATTTTAATTCATCATAAATACATATTCAACAACAAAAGTAAAAAGTGGATTAACATTGAATTTGAAAAATGTGAAAAGCTTTGAAAAATAGCCTTTTGTATGGAAATTTTAAAGAAATTCTTAAGCTCCCAGTCACGTTTGAGTCCCTCTTGAAACGTCACAAATAAGTCTAGAGAGTATTTACAGGCCTTTTTTAGCATTTACTGTAGAAAAGAAACACGGAGAAGAAGATATTCACTTTTTTTGCTTTACTTCCCCTACACTGTTATTATTGTATCTTTAGAACCCTTAGTATGTATTCAGTTTTGCTCAAAACATCCACGGCTGTACTCTCTACTACCTAAGGCCCTCCAACAGGCAGGGTGTCTCTTTAATTGAACTTCGAGACCGATGCTGAAATGTTTTCATTTAAAGGGTGCGATATTATAGAACTCACTCCGTTAAGAATTCTTGAAATCTGATTTCGAAAAATTATAGAACATTTGTTAGCACCCTCGTCGTATGTCAATTGTATTCCTATACGTAAGATAATACGAAACTTTTGTCTACGGTTTAAATTCTAAAGTTCAACAAGCTTTAGTCGTAATATATCGGAAGAGTGATTTTGAGGACGAGGCCGCCATTATTAGGTCACAATTACATACAATTTTACGAAATTTCATACAAAGCCTTAACAAAGGAAAACCTCAAACTCAAAAAAAACCGTGACGTGTAATGTTTTGGAGGGTACCTTTCTTGACGGGTCCCCAAAAGGCAATATGCCCTTCTTTATCCAAGTCGCATTGGGGTCAGTACTGTATTGGTCTGACTTTGATGGTTGGTTAGAAGTTGAGAACTCTGTTTTTTATTTTCAAATAGTGATTTCGGAGTAACGCCAGTACATCTTATATGTACTCAGAATATCTAAAAGTATTATAGAGCTAAAAGTTTAAAACATGACGAGTATTAGCAATTCAACTCAAGGAAACATTTCATGTTATTTTCACTTGGAGGTAGATCCAATAGTGATGACTAACACTCTTTCAGTAGAGGTTGGATATAGGCATAGGATGGAGTGGGTGTTCGGTGGAAGCAGGCGTATGAAAGAAGCGACAGTGCCCACTCCACTTTTGTGCCTTCTTCCATTGTAGGGCTGATCTTGATGATTCACTGAAGCTAAAATAGGAGAGCAGGGTGGGAATCTGTGGCGTAACATATTCAAGGGCTCCTTAGCTCGATAACTTAGGGCCACTAATCAAAAGGACCCCCACGATATTCTTACATCCATGTTTTTATGACATCGCCCAAGACCACTTTGAAACATCTTTAACTGAAGCATATGATTAAGCACTCCCTAGTTTACGAGGAAAATCATCATTCTCATCTTGCTTTTATGTTTAACATGCTAGAAATCACGTCCATGACATCATTTGATTGGATCGATCGTGCAGTCCGTAGACAGTGGTCCCGTTTCAGTTTATTATTAAGGCCCCCAGGTGCCTTTGTTACGCCCCGGTTGGGAACTATATTTGAAATGATTTCAAGGCAAACAAATAGTTAGAATTGTATGACAACAATAAGGCTAAAAAATAAGAGGAAAAATATTACAAATTAAGCTCAAACAATATTTCCTAAAAGCAGGGCCATAATTCTTCCTCCCAGTTGCACCCATGCAACAAAAGTTAAATGAGTATATATTGAATGATTTTGATGATGAAGTTAACAGTGATTTGCTTGATTTGACAATAAGATTCAATGCTGGACAGAAACTTTCTTTTTTAAAAAACAAACTCAGGATAAGTGCTCAGTTTCTCAATCTTTTGCTCATTTATGTATCAAGCGTTTTTTAAAGGGGTCTTAAATGCTAAATGTTGTAATGCTTCGAATCATTTCCATCCGATCTTGAACAAAATTATTTTCAAGTGGTTTCTTGAAGGTCAGGGTTTGCACTTAGGCTACCCTTTTCATACCCCCCTTTTCACTGCTTTTTAAAGGCTCTAGCGCAACCGGCATGCTTAGCGGCTGCTATCTTGAGAATATGATTGTGTTGTGTATTTTAATGCAGTACGATCCAAGAATGCTGGTTGCGCAAGAGCCTTTAAGAAATATTTTTTCTTAAGAGCAGAAAGAATGAGCAACGTTCTCAACAGTGCATTTGTTTAGAGTATAGAAATATCTCTTCAAAGAAACCCATGTTACTTGAGTATCCAAGAGCATATTTTTGGCAAACTATTGCCAGGGGCATTGAAGATCGCAGTTGCACCCAGAGCAACATTGCATTGTTCCCGTTTGCCATAGTTCATGTGCTGTGATTTCATGCTTTCGTATTATGTACAGATTTGTTTAACTCTTGGTCGTTGCGGACAATACAATGTTGCACGCAGGTTATCCGATTTTCGTTTTCAATTTCTAAAGAGTACAATAACATACTAAATGGCATGTTTAAAAGTCAGACTGTGGCATTTTATGCCGCAGTGCACCCCGAGGCCCTCCCGCCGGAGAATTCCGCCTCCCGCCGGAGAGAACCAGTGGTTTTGGTGGAGATTTTATTGTTTTGATGATCTGGCAGCGGTTGAATTTTAATTCTGTACTCTGTAATGGAGTGCCGGTAAACACTTAATATATTACTTGCTCTTCAACTGGCCATTTGCCAGGATTTCCATGGATAGCAGGGTTGAGTCATCTTGGTAGAAAGACCATTTAATCTCATCAACAATATCGTCATATGAATTTGTGTTCGCCATATTAATAGGCTTTTCGTGAGAAATCAGAGGGGTCAGTTAATTGAGAGTTTTGTCATAGTTTGACTTAATAACAATGTATCCCGTGGGGCCCTGGTATCCTTGGTGTGGCCCCTGCCAAAGGGCCATCTGCACCCAACGTTCCCTTTTACTGCAGATCCACCCCAACATGTCAACCCTTTTGGGTGACAACCCTTTTCCACGTTGAGTCAAATAGTTCCTACTTATCCGTTCAAGACCAAAGATGGTGTTTAAAGACAATACAATGCATGGGTAGATCTATCCAGTTTCTTCAAATGACATTTTGTTTCCCTTCACTTTTAGTAGTTATATTAATAATTACCAAGCAACAATTTATTTACGTGTGTTTATTGTTGTTTGTTCTCGGCGCGTTGCGGTGTTTCTTTTTTTCTACAATCCTATCTACTTTTGGCCGCAAGAATTCCATCGATCGGAGTCCGTCGAGCAGATTGCTATCTTGACCTTTCCTTTATTTACACATTTTAATAATTGTTCGAATCCTGAATGTCATGTTTCTACAATAACCTTTTTTATTTCCTGTATTTTCGTTCGTGTCTAGAATCGTGTTATTAAATTAAAGCCACTACCATGCAGACATGAATTCAACGAAATGTGCTATCCCTTTCCAACAGTTCAAACTTCAAAGTTTAGAAGAATCCCGTGTCCTTGATTCCGTTGACCGTATCTAGAGCTGTTTTTGACTCCACGCCGCTAGTCCACAGTTCCTCGCCCTTACCAACCATAGAAATAAAACAGAACTAGGGCTTGGTGCGAGGGCGTCTACAGTGATACACTGCACAAATAATTTACATATATTGAAAAGAGTTCATTGGCACTGTGCATTTCAATACACGGACCTTGTTCGTTTTTCCGTGAATAAAAAGAGGGAGAAGCACACAGGGATTGCATTTGCTGTCAGCCTCAACTGGGGTCATTACTAAATCGAAAGACAGCTCGACTCTTGCCAAAGGTAACATGGACAAGACAACTATCATTCTCGCTCTTCTCGGCACTGCAGTATTATTCGCCTCGTCAGCAAACAGTGCTGCTATCGAAAGACAAGGTGAGCGTTTTGAATACAATGCATAAATGTAGGAAGCTTAGCTTACGAGTTTTTAAAGGTCAAGGTGTGTTCGCAACAGTGTTGTACCCAGGTTCAAGCCAGGTACCCTACAATTTGGATGAAATTTGTTTTATTTAATGTGAAATTTTGTTCACTACAACAGTAGACTCAAGTTACGTCACACTAAATTTCTCAGTCGCTTGAAGTCTTGGGACTGTAAAGGGTGTATGACTGTAAACGGAGCTTAATTGAACAGATTGTCGTTATGTGACAGTAACCAGAAGTGTGACTTCTAGCGGAGTTACTGTAAGTTTTTGTCGGGCTTGAACGAAACCGTTGTATTTAAAGGTTTTCTCTTTCCCCCTTATCCATTTAACTCACTTTTGTTTCATCTCTTAAAAAAAGTTACAGAAAACTTTGTTACCTTTTTTCTTTAGTATTGTGCCATATTGTTTTAAGTGCTATTTGCACATCATAGCTTAGCTTTTCCAACGTGTTTTCGTATCTTAAAGTTTGTTTTGCAATTGTCGTGTCCAAAAATTTACGTTCGATTGAACTCCTTTATCCACGCTTAAAAGCTTTATATTGTTTGAAATAGTGTTGCACAACCAACTGTATCCGTTTCTATGCATTTAATTCAGCCTATATTGTAATAGTTAGTGTACAATCAAACCACCGATAAAAAAAGGTCACGTTTGCATTTGCTGACAGTGGACAATGTGATTCCTTTTCATAGCTACTGTCATCTGTTTAATATAAATGCCAGTGCAGATATTTTATTGCAAAACACAAAGATTTGAGATTCCATCAGCGCAGACTTTTGACAAGTTGCAGTTCAACTTCCATAGAAGGCCTTATGAGAATTAAAATAGGCAAACATTGGCAATTTTCACTGGTGGCGCTTTGAATACACCACAATAATATATGTCACAAAAATGCGCTGACAGGACATGACCTCCTACTCTCCCCCACCCCCGTTTGCTCGGTCCTTAACTTCTGACAGAGGATGATCAATATCTTGATGGTATCAACCAACACGAGAAAATGCTATCGACCTGCAAAAATTGCTCTATTAACCTGTCTATTTTATTTGAAACATTTAGCCATTCACGCTTGAAATATTGAATGATACAAATCAATTTTAAACTGTTAAACATCGTTTTTATCATTTAGCGGCTTTAAAATTTTACACACCAGGGGATGGTTACAATGGAATGGAGTCTCTTCCTCTACTTTTTCCTTTGCAAGCAATAATTTTGCGGTACAGAATTTGAAAATTGCTTTACGTTTTAGAACATACTTAAGCTTTTCGTCTGACATTTTTAGAGTATAAAGCGTCAGAACATAGAACGAAAGCTCTCAGGAAATATATATACCCAGTTGCGGATCGAATTCGGCGAATAAGAAGCACGTGCACAAGAATGTTAATGCTGCCCAATCAGTGCCGCTTACCTATTGAAGATTGTGTTGCACAACCAAATTTCCCCACGAAAGTTTGGATAGCCCACGAAAGTTTGGATAGCCTCTATCCTGCAGTCAAATCTCCTCCCCCATTCCCTCCCCTCAACAAACATTTACTTATTCCTCATTCTATGTCGCGATTCAAAAGAGCAACTTGCATAATGGCATTACCTTACTTTATCACACAGGTCTCAAAATTTCCTGTTTTTCCACGTAACGTGTGTTCAATTAAAGTCTAAAGTTTTTGATATGGCTAAATTGTAGTGAAGATTACCACGGCCTTTCAAACTTTGTATGCAACTGACTAATACTACCCATGTTGAAACGATGATAAAAAGGAAGTAAATTTGTCAAAGGATAGATAAAAAAAGGCTTTAGGATTACGGACAGCTTTTAAAAGATCCCCATCCCATATTTGAAATTTAAATGCCAAATTAAATAGATATAAGGATATTAAACACTTGCGCTTAATCTGTATCGTGGAACATGGTGGCATTATGAAATCACGGACTATTTGTTTAGAAAGAATCCATTTATATTTGAGGTAGATTGACACGCTCACAACCTTCCTTGCAGCATCCCCGGACCCAATCCTACGCTACGCCTTTTTTATAAGAAAGAACCAATAAATTGAGGTTGAGGTTCTTAACTTTGACCAATTTTGAGGCTCGTGTTCTTCAGAAATTGTTCTTATAAAAATAGAACTGTAGTTGAAAACTTCACCCTAGTACCAGGATACAAACTTGTGTTTTTTTATTTCGCTAACTTAATCCTTTGTTGATATAAATTGACGGATGCCAAATATAAGACAATACCCAGCAGTCTTGAAAGTGGGCCCAGCTTAGTATTTTTCAATAGTTTATTTCCATGGGGATATAAACACAACAAATGTATTTGAACAATGTAGGTTTGTGAACAACCCACTGGAAAAGTGACTACTGCTTCAATAACGAATAATGAGTATAGTCTCAAGGGGTACACTATTCTCTTAGGGGTGCGTATGAAGAACAATTCTTTGTCTCGCAAAATTAGAAAGACCTTGAAAGTTCACACTTTTTGATGGCTTTTTGATAAACGGAGACAAAACTTTGGTCAAATGTTAATTTATTTAGGCGGTTTAATTGTTTTCACGACAGAAATAGTTCCCTTTCTATTCGTATCAAAGTAGGTATCCTCAGTGGCAAGGTTTAAAAGATCTCAGGGGTTGGTGAAAATGTGCTCCATTATTAACAATCCCATTAATGCGTTACTTTGTTGCCACACGCAATGCATTCTGGTAGTTGTATGTACGCGCGCCGTTGTTATCCTATGCGTTCACTGTGTTTCTCACTGAAGCGTTGCATTTTTACAGTTTTTCATACCGAAATAATGAACAGACGTACTGAAAATCACAGTTTGACGAAAAAGATCATCCCTAGTTTTTTCAATTCACTTGCCCGGGGACTCGTTCTACTGACAGTGCTGTCAATGGAGCGCGAACAGAAGAAAAATAATGGAAGCATTGCTAGGCCTGTTGACACAGAGAGTCGGTTTTAAAAAACGCCCCGGTGGCAAAAATGGTTTTAAATGTTGTGCACCAGAATGCTTCACCAGCAGTTGTGTGAATCCAGATTTATCCTTTTACACTATTGCTAAGGGCAAAAGTAAGGAAAAAAATTTGCTATACCCTTCCCCCTGCTTCACCCTCCCCTTTTGCTACACCCTCCCCCCTGCTTCACCCTCCCCTTTGCAAAACCCTTCTCTCGCTGCACTCTTCCCCTTGTGACACTCTCCTCCTTTGAAACACCCCCTTCCTTTACTAAACCCTCTGCTTTGTTACACCCTCCTCCTTGCTACACTTTTCCTTTTTTCTAGAGTTTCCACCAGAACCTTTTCTACAACCTCCCACCCCCCTACAAAAATGGTCTTTGTTTTGCCTTTCAAAGTTTTACTTGTATTATCCGCTGTTTTCTAATTGCTTCTATCTTTCTTCAAATATTATCTATTTAATGAAAATCTATTTTAGACTTCCGTTCACCACTTGTTATTATGTTTTAGTGGCAGAACAATATTTGAAAAAGTTAAAAAACATCCATCAGCTAATATTTACTTTGAACAAAACACATCAAACATGCATCGACATAAATACCATATGCTATTTCCCACTTAAAATGTCTTCCGAAACAATGCACTAAAAAGACTTACGTTCTGTTATTAAATGTCAATAAACTCAAGATTAATTTTGTTACCATGGCATAATTCAATTTTCCTTTGCCACTCAACCATCGTTTCTGTAATGTTAATTTTTTTACGGAAAAATGAAGGAATCTCTTAAAATGTAGTGGTATCTGGATTGATTTCTGCTGGAAAGGTAATTTTTTGAACGTTATAACTTAGGGTACCTTCATCGCAGATATCCCAAAAGCGAGGGGCAAATCACTCCAAGAAAATCTCGTACACCTTTTATGAAAATCTTATTGTGTTGAATGAAAATCCCAGGATATCCTTTTGTTTCAGGGAAAATCTCGTACGCTATTTGCAAGAGTGAATCGCCCCTCGGCCAAAAGTATTGCAGATGTAGCAAAAGTAGACTCGAGCCCACTATACAATACAGAGTTGATGAAGCACCTAAACACGTGCCAGATAGCTTACCTACATATTGAGTCCAATATCCTCCCTTAATTCAATGTTAGAACGTATGTATTCTATTTGCTGGGATAGCAACGCCGAACTGGGGGAAGGGGTGTAACATCTCAACACCGTCTTTCCGGGGAATCCAATGTTTATCCACGGATGAATCTGTTTACCCATGGGAAAATCCTTCGGCAATTCAGAAATCTTTTAGCTAGATATTGGCTAGTATTATTTAGCTCTTTTACAGTTATAGAAAGCCAAGAATTTGTTTGCAACTTTTAACAACATCCAAAAATTTTTGAATCTTTCTTCAAAAAGTTAAGGGGTGTAACTTTCCCAAACGACCCTACATTGATACACACACCCAATTCTGGTCTACTTTAAGGGGATGCAGGGTTCTCAAAGAGTTCTTGCAATGTTTTTGGCAAAGTTTTTAAAATGTTTATCCAAAATTTTTGCAAGAACCCGAATTTTCAATTTTACACTTGATTTATTACAAATATGTTCGATCTTCTTGTTCCAGCCAGGCGCCTTACCATAACAGAGTTTTACTGCTTTACATATTCAAAAGACCTTTATGCTTTCCCAACTTGCAGATTTTTAACTATATATCATGAAAAGTTATATACAAAATTAATTATTGCAACTACCGTTATACCGATGAAACACCGATGAAAGACATAGACAATAATAATTCAGTTGTACAGTTGCACTTGAAAATAAAATTACAGTTAGCATTTCTTTATTTTATCATGGAAAAGATGATTTTCAATTTTAAGAAACAATGGAAAAGTGTTTTAGCTTTCTTTTGATTGTTTTAACAGCTTTTTTATCTTCTGTGGAAAATTCTTTTTCGAAAAGTTTGTATACGCAGTGGATACACAGAGATACCCCTGGAAATTTAGCAGCTTGTACAAACAAGGCATTTCAGCTGAATATTTTAATATGGCCTAAAAAACGTTATAACAAATAATAAGGGACATTTAATCTAAAGCATTGTCATTTATTTTTCATATTTGTTATTCATTTGTTAGCATTATCTTAGGAAAAGTAACGCATAAAAGATTCCTACTAGAATAGCGACAACATAGCCTGTTGCTTCCCACATGAAAAAGCTTCAATGTAAACTGTTTGTTTACCTATTTGCGAAGATCGGTATAAATAAGTGCAACAGGCCAATCTGTCGAGTGATACAGGATCTTGGACGGATGCCTGAAATTTCATGATGGTAAAATACACTGCATTTGTACTTGCCTTGCTCGTTTTGCAAGGTAATTGCAAGCCGGCGTCTAAAGATACTTCGGGAAACATACGAAAGACAAAACATTGTGAGAGCGGCTTTTGGTTATCTCTTTAGTTAAAAAACGTTTCTTTTAGATATCTCTTTGGCTGTTTTTTTATATAATATGCATCTAATTAAGAACGTTAGCAAACTTTTCTTGGTTTTTCATTTTGTCTTGACTATTGCTATACATTAGGGCTGTTTTCTTTTTTTATTTATCTGATTATTTTTTGTTAATGACACTTTATTTCTAATTGTATTTTTTTATTCATTGCATGATGAACATTTAGGTCCAACTGAGTTTTAGTGGAAACTACTAATTACATACTTGGCAGTATTGACTTTACAAATGTCAAGAAGGTTTCTGAATCCATGGCTGTGTCATGTTATTCTAGATAGAATACAGTAGTTGATAAAAAATTGATAAAAGTTTTGTAAATCTTTTGAAAAGGCAAATAGCAAACCTTACAAAAAGTATGAATGAAATTAATCTTGGTTTTAAAGTCGACGTTGCAGATCATGTAATTATGCGATTATGAAGTTTCATTGACAAGGTGGTTTATGATGACATCAGCATAATTCTCGCGCGCTTTTCAGTCTTTTTACTCTTTTTACTAAGAGAAAAGGAAGCTGAGTAAGGGGTTTGCCCATAAAGCTGCTATGTTGAAATCTCGAGAAACTTGGAAGCCAATTTGCCTGTAAGCTTGATCTTTTCTCTCTCTCTTTTCCTAATCCCACCTTCCTTTCCCTTGTTAAGGCTTGACTATAGGCATTGGAGCCTTTCCCTAACATCACCAGCTAAGAAAAAGGCAGGTTATGGTTAAATTGCAATGTTCTTTTTCTCTTTAGCTGATGCTGAATGGATAAATTCATTGAAAAGCGACACATTGGATGATGAAGAAATAGAATCACTCTCAATTGACGACTCTCATGCTGACAAAGGTATATAATTCCCCGTTTTCTGCTGTTTGTATGTCTTAGATGTGCCTAGCTCACTATTAAAAAAATCCGACAAATAACGGAGGGCGTTATGAGAGAGCAAGGAAAAGATGACCATATGTCAAAAGCATTGATTGAAGCCATGCCCAGAACCAGTTTTAAAGGCAGGTTTTCAGAAGTTGAGTATCATATCTGGAGTGAGGATCAAAACTTCTCAGAATGCTTTTCAGGAGAGCTGTCGCGTCATGCTTTAGGAGATAGCTAAATTTGGCAAAAAGTTGCCCGTTTTGCTTTTTGTTTTACTTATTTTATCTTTATTCCTGCCGTTTTGTAAGAAACAATTTTTATCTCTTTCAGATTTAGACAAAGAGCTGGAAGATATCGAGGCAAAACGAGATGCTCCCCAAAATGGTGAGATGCTATTCAATTTCAGCCCTCGTAGTCTATTGTTTGTGTTTCATTTTGTCAATAATGGTAATGATGTAAAAGTGACTGTAAAATGAGTACCTGAATAATGTAGAACGCTTTCAAGATAATTTGACTTCAAACTGGGTGGCAACCAAATATTAGCATTGTGTCTTATTGAAAAGTGCAGGGGCAAAGCCTATTTTCGGGAATTGCCATTTGAAATTTCAATTTGGCTTGAGTTTACAACATTTAATGATCTTAGCAGACACCTAACATCTCAATAGGCCTCAATAAATGAATGATCTCAACTGTTAATGATGGTCTTTAATTATTCGTAATTATTCTAACAGGGCCGTCATTTCCATAAATTATCGTCATTTTGAAGAGATGGAATCCCTAGTAGTTGGGTCAGAACTAAGCAAAATGTTTATGTATTATTGCAACAAGCTTCAGCCATGATTTATGTCATGTTTTCAAGCGCAAGTTGACTATTATTGATAGCCGTTATTTATGTAAGCAGCGTGGTGTCGTTTCGTTGACTGTGTCACAGGAACGAATAGTCCCAAATATATCTAAAAACTATGTGAGAAAATAATCGTAAAATTAGCAAATATGGCGTGATAGATGGCGTGATGCAAATATGGCGCGAAGAGCACTAGAATACCCAATTGATGATTCAGTTGTGCATTATATTCATAAGATTCTGAATTCTTTCCTTCTTAAACTAAATTTATAGCAAATATTCACTAACCCAATCATTTCGTTTGCTTTACTTTATTTATTTCAATTTTTATTTCTTTTCAGATCCAAGCAGCAACGCAGCAGCTATTGATCAAATCAACAAAGTAAATGAAAGTATGGTGTAGTTTGGATCACTTTCATTCAAACATTTATTCGATACAATATATACTCACCTATACGATATCGTATTATTGCACAATCTGAATTGTCAATGAAGTGCAAAAAAGATAGTCATTATTTCATTCTGCTTCCAAATTTTCAAGCGAGTCAAAAAGGATATGATTTTATAGAAAACGTATAAGCACAAACTTTGGGATAATCTTTTCTGGTTCAAAAAATGCAAGCCTGTTTAACAGATTCAATTTCGAAGGAAATGCAGAAGGAAATTAGTGAATGAAATGACCTGAGAAGCTTTTGACAAGCGGGCATAAAATTGGTTGCGCGAATTCTTTCTTGGCAGCCCTTGAATAACTTTATTAAGCTCCCATCTCGAATAAGCCCCCTCTCTAGCATTAAGTTTTGAATACGACTCCCAGATACTGGTTTACTGGCTTGTGTGGTGTGAGTTTTTTATTCTTAGCTAATTGCTAATGAATATATTTTGTTACCCTGGGTAACAGAGCCTCATGAATCCAGGGATAAGGTACTGTAGACAGCTGTAGTCGCAAAGAATGAGTGGATGCGGTTGCTCAAAAAATGTTCTATGACTAGCTTCTAACAAAATTTTTAATGCTAATTTATGGAGACTTTGTTACCCAGGGTAATATTTTGCTTGTTTTAATGATTCCGTCTCTTAGAATAATGACTTCTTTTTAAAATGACTTTCTTAAACTACATGAAATGCCTGTTTCTTCTCATTTCAATCGGTGCACGTTATTGTACTTTTAGAAAAAGTCGAGGAAATTCCAGTTAAATTAAAGGAAGGAGATATAGCCGAAAACCCACCCTCAACTTCAGATGATGACATCGAGAAGAAAGCCGCTCATCGATACCTTGGCAATATATGGCAGGACAGGACTATTCCTTACATCTTCAACTCTGCTGTACCAGGTACTATACAGAAGACAGCTGAGCAGAAGTCAATAGCGTAACAAAGTTTAGGGGACCTTAATTTGATCATAGTTGGCGTTCGATAATCATGATTTTGGGATTTCGCTCAAGTTAACAATATTTTCAAGAACTTCAAAAGTCCCTTAATTGAAAATTTTATAACTCAGCTCCTCTTATAGCTCAATTAATAAGGAAAATTGTTATGTTTACATCTGATATTATGTTTTGCGCTACACGATGAGTAGAACTTTCTTGCCGTCCGTAAATAGGAGTCCCTTAGCTGTTTTGTCCTTAGCGCCTCATAATCCTTTGTTACGCCATTGACAGAAGCTTGGCAGTTTGTAATCAGACCATGATTCAGACAATGTTTAGCCGTTTAGCCAATTTTGCAATGTCTTTCTGCAAGACAAGATACAAGGCAGATCAGATCATAAGCATTCAAACGAACAAACGAGGACCATTCAAATCAGCAATATGATCAAAATGATCAAAGCTCGATGCCTTTCCGTAGATCACAGATAGAATAAGCTGGCTAAGCGAAACTATAAATTGATCAAAGGTTAAATACTAAGCAAGGTTCTAAATTTTTTTGGTCAAACAAAGACGAGGGGCAAATCACTCTAAGAAAATCTCGTACACCTTTTGTGAAAATCCTGTTGTTTTATCTGAAAATCCCCAGAAATCCTTTTGTTTTAGGCAAAATCTCGTACGCTATTTTCAAGAGTGAATCGCCCCTCGTATAAAGCGATCGAGATTAGGTCTCTCTAACTCTAAGATATGCATGTAAGGAATGATTCAAGGGAGAAGAAACAGTGGAAAACCACACAGGAGATGGCGAGATGATATTAGCGAATGGAAGGGCCTAAGTATCAGCCAACTTAACACTGCATCAAAGAACAGAGAATATTGGCAACAATTAAGTCATGTTTGTGCACAGTAGGCAGCAGGCGGAGATAGCGAACTATGATGATAAATTGATATCAAAATTTCAAGATTAACTCATATTTTATTTACTATGATTAATTACTGACAAATTTGAAATAGAAAATTCTCTGACGCAACTTTTGATTTAAATTTGTTTGATCTTTTACAGCGAATGATAGGACGGTGATTCTGGCAGCCATGGCTCAATATCACAATCACACATGCCTTAAGTTTGTCGATGCTACTGGAAACACATCTGCATACCAGACTTATTTGCATATAATACGGTCATCTGGGTATAGAAATAAACATTTTCTTTCTTTGCTTTTTTAAATATATAGACCCTAAATGAATCTTCCTTAATTTTAAATGAATTTGGTCTTGTCAGGGACTCTACCCAAGGCCCTCGGATTTGTATTCTCTCATTCTGTTGCCTCTCAACACTAACGCTTGAAAGCTCTTGCGCCACCAGGCATGCATTCTTTGTCCTAGACCCCTAAGTTGGAAGTAGAGGGTCTGAGACACAGGCTAGCATTGCTGTAGTGTGAGAAATAGACAGTACCGTATTTCCTTTGATGAACACCGCCTTCTGATGAATGCTGCCCTCTATTGAACGCCGAACTCTCAGCTACACTATAGGCAATAAACGCCGCCCTCTGGGAAACACCGCCCTCTTTTAAACGCCATTTTGGAAAGCAGTGTTTACTCTAGAAAACACACCACAGAAAAAAAAAACGAATTGTTTATACGCTTTCTGTTTGAAATCTATGCAAGTTATTATGTCATTGGGACGATGACTCTGACGAAGAAAGTGACATTGACATTCCCTGACATTACCATAACGTAAAAACATCTCTTGTGCTCTTTAGAACATTGTTCACACAATCTCTATTAGTCTTGAAAGAAGAACTAAAACTCGTTTGTGTTGTAGATGCTGGTCCTATGTTGGAAGAGTCTTCACAGGAGAACAAAGGCTTTCCATTGGATCAGGCTGTGGCTATCTTGGCATTGTTATTCATGAACTTATGCATGCTTCTGGCTTCTACCACGAGCAATCGCGATATGACAGGGACGAATTCATAGAAATTTTATGGGAAAATATTGGCTCAGGTAACACTAAGCCCGGATTTTACTTTGTTCACAGATAGGTTGTCCCCTGTTGTTCACATTGCGAAAACAAAATTCGCGATGTTAATGTTGTAAATCATACAGTTCCCATCTGGGGTGATACTTCACTGTTTTGATAAAGGAGATGTGAAGCTTAGATGCCCGACGAAAGGGCGTGTCATGCATGATAAAAGGGGCGTGTCATGCCTGGTCATCAATTTTAGGGCATATCGCTTCAAGGGCTGAAAACATCGGGGACCCTGAGAAAGGTCACTAAGTTTGTTAGGCCCTATTACACGCCTCTATTTATTTGAAGTGTTGGCTATAAACATTTGTTTCCGAAAAAAACTTTGGTAAGGACTGCCGTTTGTATGCAAAGGAAAATAGTCTTCACTTTCTAAATTCAAAAAAGAGATGGAAGTAAGCCACAAAGAACTATTCTAAGAACTTTACAGTTTAGACCCTATAACCCGAAAGAGCCATAAAAATACTTATAAATGTACAAAATCAGTCAGATCTGTTTTGAATTGGCTGAGATATGGTCACATGTTCAATTTCTCGTTCCGCATCAAATTTGGTCTCTATTCATTAACATTAATGAACAGACCAAAATAACAGCAATCTGTTAGCAATCTGTTATTGGCCATACTTCACCAGATATTTGACATGTTTAACAAATTTCGAGCTTTAACAAGTATTTCATGGTGTTCTTTTTAGTTATGTTGCCAAAATTTCAAATTTCTGAGGATAAATTTTTCATAATGCCACACTTCTTAAAAACTCTCTATTATTTCTGTTGATTCCAAAAGAGGTTTGACGCAAAAAAATTTGTGAATATATAGATTTTTATCTACTCATCATCTTCTGATATACATGTACGTCTTGTAGAGCATACACGGTGTAAAAAGCTAATGCCAGGCACGATACAAGGCAACTTAGAACCGCTGCCATTCTTTAAATCAAATTAATGTATATACATAAACAGTCTTTCATTCAAATGAATCGATGCTAGAACCTATATTATTAAATTTCTTTGATTTAAAGGAAAAGAAGGCAACTTTGCAAAACAGACTGCAGAAGCCGTCCAAGTATTTCAAACTGCGTATGATTTCGACAGTGTGATGCATTACGGAAAAACGGCCTTTTCAAAGAATGGAAAGAATACTATACAATCAATTACTGATCCAAACAGATCTTTTGGGCAGAGAGCTGGCTTCAGTACTCTTGATATACAGGAGCTTAATGCTCTTTATCAATGCACAAGTAAGTGAAATTCAATTCAATTCACTTCAGGACCTTTCTAACATACTTGCTAAGGGGCAAATACCTCTCATCCTCATTCTCCAGTTTAATTAATAGAGAGTGCGGGAAAATAACCGACCCGAGCGAGGCTCGAACTCACGACCCCTGACTTTGTTCGTCAAGTGCTCTACCGCTGAGCTTCTCCAGTTTATTTCATTGGTTCAAGACAATAGGCTCTTGTGTTTCTTTTTTCATAAACAAAGGGTTGCCTGCAAGCTGATTCCTTTGAAAAAGCTATTGCTGTAGCCCTAGACTAACCAACTGATTTATAACAGGGTGCAATTGAAAAAGGAAACATGGTTGCACCCTCCCAAAATGATGTTTTCCAGTGACACTTTTTCTCATACCTTTCCTTCGATCATCGTCCTTCCTTCGATCATTGCTTCTTGCCCGCGTCGTTTTCCCATAGTTTTCTGTAGATGATATCACTCAATAATGGCCCCTTGAAAATCAGCCAAAAAGCTGCTCTCCTCAACCATGTTAAATGAAATGAAATGAAGCGCTAACAATCTCGTTTTTTACCATTCATTGCTACAGAGCTCATCTTTGACCTACCTTCTGAATTTGAACTACCATCTAGTGGTATAAAACGCCACCATTGCACAGAACAGCCCTATCCATCTCACCCAAGTGGCGGGATAGCCAACTAATTGGGACGATGATCGACTTCTTCCATATGAAAAGCTTTCATTTCAATTGAGTGGGCTAGCCCCAAATCCAATATGAACGAGAGCTTTATTTCCTTGCGCAAAGGCGCAAAAGCGCAAGGGCACAAAGGCAGTGCGTACCTAGTCACCCACATTACCGGGCTAGAATAATATGGAGTTTCCCTTTTACCTGAATGGAACCCTACCGGCTTGGCAGTGGGCTCTTCGAGGAGATCTCGCCTAGTTGGGCCAGTCCACTCCATTTATGAATACAGCCCCAGTTTCACATGCAAAGCACTTTGCAGGTTGGGAGTTTTCCTCCATTCAGAGTTGTATCATATTATATCTAACTTGTTAGAAAAATAATATCAAGTAAATCATATCAACTTATTATGTCAACTGATTATGTCAAAAGGTTTAAAACAATATCCAGAAACCAAAATTTGAAGGAAGCATCTGTGTTGATACGGTAAATTGTTGTTGACAAATCTTGTTATGAAAAGTAATTACTGTGTTTTCTCTTTGTTGATGAAGTTTTTTTGACATGAAGACATTCAGTCATTTACGTTTAGAGCGAAGTGCAGTTATGATAGGCCGTCTGCACAAGCTTCGACTTTGTTGCCTTTAAATAAAACAATGTTTCTACATTGATAACTTCATTCTATGGTTCTAGCACAGCCTTTTTTCTTTGCAGAGGCGGGCAGTGGCTGGTCTGATTGGTCTGAATGGAGTCCTTGCATTCATACATCTTCAAGTATTTACAGGCAAAGACAAAAGTACTGTTTTGAGACAGATCGATCCTTGTGCCCTGGGGCAGACTCCAGAGGCTTGATGTTTGAAAGAAAAGCAACAAGTTGTAGTGATCCTGCTTGTAAAGGTAAAATAGCTAAAAATAATTTGTTTTATCATTACCAACTGTAGGCGTGTTGATCTTGATTGGCCATAGGCTAGGGGATTTCAGGGGTTCACTTAATACACTGACTGTCCATGAATGTGCCTTGCAACAGGGTGTCATTGTCAGCTAAAAATTCCAAAATAGGATTGTAACTTTTCTCTCTTTTTTTCGGTACTGGCATGCCTATTGAAGATATCGCATTTTCAGGTATCGTGCCTTCAGAATTTTTTCCCAGGACTGGTATCATGTTTTCAGAATTTTGTTCCAGGGTCATAAGTTTTTTCTGGCAGGCACATCCTGTCATTCAAGGCTAACTACCCGGGGTGTACTCGACGGCAAAATTAGCTTTAGAGTAATTTCTACCAATACCGGCTCGATTTCAGAGGGCAAGGATTGCAACCTGAAAATATCAGCATAGCATAGTCGTTTATCCAACCCCTGATAATGCCCATAAATCCGTTTATTCAACCCCTTCCTGTCCCCAAATTGTCATAGAAATCATGTCAAGATGGCTCTCTATTCCAAAAAGCAACGATGGGGATGTTACACCCCCACGACACTGCCACAACCCATTCAACCCATTCAAGTCAGCATGAGCTGCGCCCCCAAACAAAACTGCTCTGTCAATTGGCAAAAGTTTACCAACGACGAAGAGAGAATTTCAGGGCTAGAGCTCAAGCACCCCCTATTCGAGAAATTGTCGACTTTTCCGGAAATTTCCGAGACGATACATTTTTAGATTATCGTAACACCCGATTCTTTCAACATTTCAGTGTCACAACCTTCTAATAAAACTATTTTCTGTTAGTTGATATAAACAAATTTTGTTTAGTGTAAGCACCTTTCCATCCTCGGGTAAAGTGATGTGGCCGGGTTTTGAATTTTTGAGTGACTTTTCGCAGCAATTTTTAAAGCAACATAAAATGAAAACAAATTTTGCTTGTAGTCCAAGGGCATTGGTCAAGATGGAGTTCATGGTCTTGTCAAGCAACATGTGGCTCATTTGGATCCCGATCAAGAACTCGGGCATGCACAAATCCAGCACCGAAATGTAATGGACCCACATGTTCTGGAAAATCATTAGAGTCAATGCCTTGTTATCGTTGCAACAACCTTGGTATGTCTTTAATTTTCCACAACTGTTGAGTTTTACCAATCACTGTATTAGTTCACAGTATTAGTTCACAGTACATCGCATTCAACAGCTTACGAAGCAGTGTTTGTAGAGTAAATAAAAAGTTAAAAACAATAACCTGTAATAAAAACTAGGCTGTTATCACATATTGTTAATTCGTGATAATAACTGGATTATCGTCCCAAAAGGCAGTCTCTGCAAAAAACGCACAAAAAAGTATGCATTTATTTAAAAAAATAGAGGTTGTAAGGTTACAATGCAAGACTCTTTTTGTTGCATTTTGCCCAAAGCAGCTTTTTGTTCGAAAGACTACCTAAATGGTTGTCATTGATACATTTTTTCTTAAAGGGCCTGATGACTGTGAATTTGAAAATGCAACCAGCAGAATGTGCCACTGGAAAGACCAGAAAAGCGCTGGGTACGATATGGAATGGATCCTTCACACTGGAAGCACTCCTTCAGCGGGGACCGGGCCAACAGGAGATGCTTCTCCAAATTTCAATGGAAGTAAGTTAACATCATTATAGATTCGAGTCAATTTATATTGATGTTTTTCTGACGAAACCTTAGAAGTCCGTCCTTCAAACGAAAAAGAGGAACCTTACTTTTTTAAATGGACCATTGGAATATAATTTAGCTTTTTTTCTACGGTGAATTCGACCACAAATATCCTGCAGAAGAGGCCGATCATTTTGAATTTTATTAATCTTCACTGTTAAAGCAGTTGTTGTTTTTCCTTTTATAACTTGATTTGAAAAAGTTTATTACATGATAATAACGCTGTACAAATAACGCCAATTGAAAAATTCCACCTAAATCAAACCCCATTAATTTCATGATCGCGTAATTTTCTCATCCATTGTTAAATGTCTAGCGTTAAAAAACATAATTTTATTACATCCCAGTATAATTTATTCTGTAACTTTTTAATATTACTGAAAAAGCCAGATTTTACGATTATGTCTTAAAGGCTCTTTCGCAACTGTCATGTTTAGCGGCAGTTGTCGTGAGAAAATGTCGCAGAGCGTGACGGTTGCGCAAGAGCCTTCAAATTCATTTTTGTATCTGACAATAAGGGTAATAGAGAGCGTCCAAAATGTAAGAACCGAAAAGAGCTCTTTTCACAAATCCTTTTAAAAAAACATCATTCCTAGTTTTCAGTATGGTACAAGAGAAACTTAAACTACTTTTATAACATTTGAATATCCACACTAATTTATGCTTTCCCCAGACGTCTCGCGCTAAAGAGGGATACGGGGAGTGAGGTACCTTCCCTCCCCACAATTTGTCCGTCGGCACATTAAGGATTTTCGCCGGGTAAAAGATGGAATTTTTGCACTCGCTCTGCAACCTTTTTGCAATAATTGTGATATATTAACATCACTATGTAGTTGAATTTTCAAAGTATGGCACTCGAGTATAAACTTTAAAACAGAAACGATTAAAAGCAGCATATAAAAGTAACTATCTTTTGACATCACCCTTAAAAAGTGAGACACGCCTTTTTTGTTGGCAAATATCGCCTTCTCACCCCTCCAAACAATTTCCTTGGCTCCACCCCTGATTTTCTCTTGTAATTTCACATCCTTCTCATTATCTTCATCTTGCTCAATCCCTACTACTTTTCGAATCTAGTACACTTTTAGATGTATTTTGTGGTGTCCTATCAGATTATGTGGTGAAAAGTCAAAAGTTGATAAAGTCAATTATATTTTATGACGTCACACTTGAAAACTCTAATGCATGTGGGACAGTTTAGATTGTCATTTGATGATGGTGATGTATTGTTTTCTTGCAGCTGGGTACTACATTTATGTGGAAACATCATCGCCTGCTACACAGAACCAAAAAGCTCGGGTAATGAGCAAGCTGATGGCAGCTACAGCATCTCGAAGCATCAGCTTCAAATATCATGCTAGTGTTAACGCGCTGACGTCTTTGAATCTCTTCCTGAAGAATACAAGCGGGGAAGCCCTTTTATGGTCAATCAAAGGAAATCAGGGCTCTGCTTGGAAAAGTGCAACCGTCCCTTATCAGAGCTCCTCTTCTTATAATGTAAGTTTTTACATTTCATTGCATTACTCTGTATTGTATTGTATTGTATTGTATTGTATTGTATTGTATTGTATTGTATTGTATTGTATTGTATTGTATTGTATTGTATTGTATTGTATTGTATTGTATTGTATTGTATTGTATGGTATTCTATGGTATTCTATGGTATAACATGATATTGACTGGTCGGAAATAGAGTGGGAGGCTGGGGGGAGCCCCCCAATAATTGCCCAAATGTTATATATTTCTAATATTTGAATGTACTGAATGGGAGCAGAACAATTGACAGTCCCCCAATATGAATCTCGTTCCGACGGCACTGATATTATCATGTTATACATATGGTTGGATGATCTACGGTGTGTATTGGTGTGGTAATCTATGGCATGATATTGCATGGTGTAATATTGTATGGTATTATATGGCATGATATGGCATGGATGGTGCGATATTGTTTGATATGTATTGCATAATATGGGATGGTATGGTATGGTATGGTATGGTATGGTATGGTATGGTATGGCATGGCATGGCATGGCATAGTTTTGTATAGTATTGTATGGTATGATATGGCATGGCATGGAATTGTATGGTATTTTATAGCATTGTATTGTGTGTTTTGACATTGTATTGTATGGTATGGCATTTTTTTTGTATTGAATTGCATAAAATTGTATTGGATTGTATTGAATTGCATAGAATTATATCGGATTGTATGGAATTGCATTGAATTGTATTCAATTGTAGTGCATTGTATTGCATTCTGTTGTGTGGTATGGTAACGTTTGTCTTTTTTGTAGGTATCGTATGCTTTTTTATCGTATTATTTGCTTTTGTATTGTATCAACTATATGCTATTGTATCACATGGTAGTGTATTGTATTGTATCAGACCGTATCGTTGTATTACGTTGTGTAGTCAGTTCACAACGTTTATGCTTGGTATTAAAGATCATAGCCTTCTCATATTGCAGCTAATATTTGAAGTAATAAGAGGTGATAACTGGAACTCGGACATCGGTCTGGATGATATAGTTTTCATAGGTATGATAATTTCGTAATTATTTTAAGTCAATATTTTTTGAAAGTCAAATTATTTTAGCATTAAGCATTATAAATTCCACCCAATTACTTACACCTTCTGTTTTTTGCCGTTTGTTACGGAGTCCTAATTTAGCAGCTTAAGTGACATGCACTTGGTTGATGAAACCCTTTTACACCATTCCTTAATTATCTTATCAAGGCACATTATCTTACTGTATTAGCCTCCATTTGCGACGCTGAATATTCTAAGAATTGAAAATAGAATAGTGTAAGCGGCACGATTGATTTCGATACGAATTTGATTGACAATGACAGGTTGACAATGAGGGTGCCTTTTGTTTTGTAACAGTAGCGACCAAGTAACGACCAAGTAGCGACCAAGTAGTGACCAAGTAGCGACCAAGTAGCGACCAAGTAGCGACCAAGTAGCGACCAAGTAGCGACCAAGTAGCGACCAAGTAGCGACCAGGTCTATTTTGATACCAGTGCTTGCTTCCAGTGACAGAAATTTTGGCAAAAAGCTTACATAACAGCTAACTCGATCAGGATCTCAACCAGCGCATTCCTCTGACATAGTTTCCGTTTTTTGCGCTAGAAATCCCCACAGAGTCTCTACCACAACAATGCTACAACCCCTGGAAGTAAAGTTTGAGACAAATGCATTATTTTCGATTTTCTACTTTATGTTGCCCCGGTGCATTTTAGCCCTCTTCCCCCAACAGTTTTTGTCTTTCAAAAGCATGCATAAAACATTAAACCTGGAGAGGAAGGAGAATATTTTTCAACGGAAAGAAAAAGCATCAAATTTTCTTGAATCGCCAAGACTAGTTTTGCCCGGTATTATAGCTACAAAATTTGTTGTTACATATTACGATTGAAAATGATTAAGTATTATTTCCTGTAGAAGATCAAAATGCATGCTCATCGAGCCCCTGTCAAAATGGAGGAACATGTTCCAGTAGCTCTGGTGGATTTACCTGCCAATGCCCTGCTGGCTTCACAGGACAGAAATGCGAAACTAGTAAGTGATTCAGAGCTTTGATTTGCGTCTTGTTTGATTCAAGAAAGCCTATGATCAAAGAATGAGGAAGCCAGGACAGGAGATCTGAAAATCACTAGATCATAGAATCAGGAAATCAGAATATCAGATAATCAAAAATCAGGAAATCAGAAAGTGCGAAAATCAGAGAATCAAAAATTAGTAAATCAGAAAATCATAGAAAGAGATTCTCAGAGAGTCACAAACTTTTTGATAAAATTCTTAAAGAAGTTTCAAAATATTTTGTATGAACTTTGATCAAAATTTAGGCTACTATAACAGTAGTATATCAAATATCTTTATTCTAGCCATGTGAGCATCCCCTTTGTTATTTCAAAGCGCCATCGCTAGGTTACTTATGAAAAAATGACTTCATCGGTTTTGGATTGAAACTTTGATAATACTTTAAGGAAATTTTCTTTCTTTTAAACCAATTTCATTTGGTTTATTCGAAAAGTTAATATTCAAGTCAATTTAAAATTTAATGAGTCAAAACGGCAGCGATTTATTACCATTTTTCATGTCTTTTACTGGCTATAATTCTGTCATTCTGCAAAAAAACCTGTCGATTGGGCAAACATTAATCATGATGGATTAGGGGATTTCAGTAAATCATCCACATCGATAACCTGATGACTCTCCGTGTTCTCCGTATGGATGATCCTATATACTGAAGTTAGGAAATATTTCATATAAAAAAGCCATATTTGCTTCTTGCGAATAGAGCATTTTTAACAGTGGTTGTCTACGACCTCTGCTACTCTAATGGTGGTTTGCTCGTTAACTGACTTGGCATGATCAGGGCCGTCGAGACCCAACTCGGGCCCAAGAGTCATTCACAAGGATGGACACCGTGTGAAAATTTTCTGTGCCCATACCCCCAGTCTCCAGAGAACTAGGAAAAATTTTAACAAGATTGTTCAAAAACATTTTGCATGAATCAAAACATTTGGAGATTTTCTCTGCGATAAACCTACAGGCATTGATTCAATATAAGTAGCAGAATTAGATGGTTGTTGCACTGTAAGTAGATCTTATTACATTAATACTAGCCCCATCGGAGCACGGACCTTTTTCCCCTCCTGACGCCCCTCTTGACGCCCCTCTTGACGCCCCTCTTGACGCCCTTCGCTATGGTCCATGGGCCTAAAGAGGATTCATATCCTCTGTAGGCCCATGTAAAACTTAAGCTCTATAGATATAAGTATTTAATACCCTTGTTTAAGGCTATTCATTAGCCGTTACACATATATATCTCTTTTGATGAAGATTTGTAAGCAGAAGTGGCCTACCGCCATCATTACCATAAATGCAATCTATATTTATTTATTGTTATTTAGAGGCTGATGCCTGTGCGTCCAAGCCTTGTAAAAATGGAGCAACCTGCACCAACATGGAAGGAAGCTACAGCTGTTTCTGCGCTGATGGCTACACGGGAAACAACTGCGAGACAGGTATATCAGTAGCATATATAGTTAGGAATTGTTTAAAATCAATAATTTCTATTCTTGCCACTTATGTTTTCATGCACGTCACGCAATAATGGGACCGTTTGTCAGATTATATTCCCGTAGCATTGAATCTTTATTGCTTAGATTAAACAAAAGGTCTTGGATAAAAATGACAAAGTACATAGCAAATCGGACAGACACTTTTTATCTGTTGTGTGCCTTGAAGAGCCTAAATAACAAACTACATTTCTTTTGTATCTTCTTTGGACATATCAGTATTCTTCCTGCTCGCTTTTGCTAGCTGAACAATCTGATTTGTTGTTGTTTATGTTGGCTTGCAAAGCTACGTGTTTGTTGTTGTTGTTGTTGTTGTCATCGTTGTTGTTTTTGTTGTTGTTTTTGTTTATCTTTGCTTGCAACTGACTTATGTCTATTGCAGTGATTGATAACTGTGCTGGAAATCCTTGTCTTAACAATGGGACATGTTCCAATGGAGTTAACAGCTTTACTTGTCAGTGTGTAGCTGGATTTACCGGAGTTAAATGCGAATTTAGTAAGTAACACATCCCTAATTTTCAATGACTATATCATGTTATAGAAAATCTTCCTTTTATTCTTGTTCTCGATCTAGCGTTGTCAATATTCTTTCATATTAGCCAAAATGGCCAAAATCTCTCAGTAAAATTTTCTTTTGCAAAATAATTAAAATTTTAGGGGAAAGAGCAAAAGAAAATTGAGCGGGGGGATGTGGTTCCCAAGATACGCTGACGAAATTGGCGTTCGTGATGTGCGACTGTTAGCAGTAACACAACATGGCCAAACTGCTGCCAATGAAATCTTGTGTCTTTTGCGAATACACATACAATGTGTTAGTCAGTAATGAACAATAAAATATGGCTTAATTTGTTTATTGGGGTCAACAATAGATCATAAGCTCATAGAACCTAGAGATTTTGTTGCCGAGAAACTCAAAGATGGATAGTGTGTCACTCATGCCACTGCACCCTCTTGCCAAGCAACCCTTTTGGCTACGCCCTGTTACACGTGTGTAGCTTTGGTTTTATTCGTAACGTTGTAGGTAGTTAAGCCTTTGACAACAATCCATAGCAAATAAAATATGATTTTTGTGCTAAATTTTTCGTAGATATTGATGAATGCGCCAGTCTGCCTTGTCAGAATGGAGGCCTATGTATTGATGAAGTTAACGGCTATCGATGCCATTGCTTTGCTGGCTTCACTGGAAAAAACTGCGAAACAAGTATGTGCTATGCCAAGGCAGATAAGCTCAGCATATATAAATATTATCTTATTTATTATCTATTATCTAATGTGACTAAGAGATGAGCGACTCAAATTCTTCTTTGCAATGTGAAACAATTCCTTGTTCTATAACATTCTAAATAAGGATACCTTGAGATCCATTCCGGTTGCACACCCGTCGCAAACATATGCTTAGTTTAAACGCTTAATAGAAAATATTCAACTCTAGAAACACGTACTATGTGACAATAGTAGCAACAAATTTTTAAAGTGCGTCATCAGAATGAGTATTGTACCAGCTTTTTCGAAAGATTAAAGCAGTAATGTTTTTCTTCCTTTGAAGATATCAACGAATGTTTGAGCCTGCCGTGCTTAAATGGTGGCTCATGCATAGACGGAATTCACGATTATACATGCATTTGTCCACCCAGTCACACTGGAAAACGATGTGAAGGTAAGTACTTGACCTTTGGAAATATAATTGTTCCAAAATTTTTTATCCTCGTTTCAATTTTCTATAGAGAAAATTCAAGGGCTAGAGGAAATTTTTTGATTGTTTCGCTGTTTCTTAAACAGGATGATACCAATCTTATTCAAGGCTCTTATTTTAATATAGCATTCTATATCGGTAAAAGTTGACGTATTCTCTTGTGTAGGTAATATCAAAACAGTTTTTGAGTCAGTAGTTAAATTTCTTGCGATTGACCCGTCATGCCTTCTTTGGCAATAATTGCAGCATTAGGACCCATGTAATTTAAAATTTGTGAATGATTTCAAAACCTAATCATGTGGCTCTTTGCAGTTTTTATTCCGACTACCACGAAGAAACCAACAACGACCGTTCCACCAACAACTACCAGGAAGCCAACAACGACCGCTGAACCTACCACAACGAGGAAACCAACAACGACCGCTGAACCAACTACAACGAGGAAACCAACAACGACCGCTAGACCATCAACACAGAAGCCTACAACGACCGCTAGACCATCAACACAGAAGCCAACAACGACCGCTAGACCATCAACACAGAAGCCTACAACGACCGCTAGACCATCAACACAGAAGCCAACAACGACCGCTAGACCATCAACGAGGAAGCCTACTAGTCCACCTGCAAAATTTGTTGGTAGGCTATCAAAATATATATTTGATTTCATCGTATTTGTTCCACCACCCAGCGAACAAGAGATTAGCAGTGACTGCTTCGTAGATTTTGCTGCTGAATTAAATCACGATTATATGTATGAGTGAATACCCAACTAATCACTGCTTTTACAAATTAGAAATTATAAGTACTTTGTTTTAATGTTTCGAAAAGTTTTATATAGAAAGTAAATAAATGGAGGAAAAAAATTTGTTTAAAATACTTTATGGATTTGCCTCTCAAGTAAGGGGTTGAATTTTTTGCAATAAATTGCATCAATTTCCTTTGGAAAACCACCAAAAGCAAATTTTGCTTGTTAATTGTTAAAGTTATGAACGAAATTTTGTTTACAGAATTTATTTCCTTTGAGTGTGGATGGTTCAAAAATTCTAAAAATAGATATCCAAACGTCACAGAAGAACTCTATTGAAGGGGAAAAAAGTGAAGAGAAAATTTTTCTTTTCGGTAAGATTAAAGATATACAGGAGGGGAATGTTTCCAAGGAATTGCTAAAAAGTTTTTTTCAATATATTCTGAATATTGATACAAAGATTTACCCTAAGGATAAATACAGAAGTCAGAAAACGGCCTTCATAATTTTAACACATAGAATACGAAAACATACCGATACGAACTCAATTTTTCTTTTCAGATTTGATTTCTTGCGATTTCGAGTGTGGATGGTGCTCATTGAAGCAAAACAAATCAGATAAGTTTGATTGGACGAGGCAAAATGGAAGAACTCCTTCGTACTATACAGGCCCATCGTACGATCATACAACTGCGAAAAGTATGTATGAGAAAGACTTTTTGATTATAAAAATTCCTAAAGGAATATGTGCTTTAATTTAGTTTTATACAATTTACTTTTTGCCTAGATTTATAGAACCTCCAAGAATGATTAAAAGATAAATAATAGTAAACTCAAAGGCACTTGACATGCATAAGTACAACGAATCCAAAAGTAACTTAGGCCAAATTGAAGGAATTGGAAACTGCTCGCGTGAAACCACTGCGCGCTGCTCTAGGATTTCACCGATTTGCAGAAGGGCGGAAACTGTTCACGTGTTTTTCTCTGTGCGCAATTTGATTGGTCAACCGCTCGAGGTCGAGTGGCTGTAAGCCACATTCACCTGTGTCGAATGTCTTTAATGTCAACCTTCTATGCAACATTACCTATTTTAAAATCTAACCTTGCTTCTACTGGTATCATATAATTCCAGTTTTGCTGATATACAAATGAACACTTTTCTTCCAGATGGTTATTTTGTCTTCACCGAGGCTTCTTATCCAAGAAAACCAAACCATAATGCAGTGCTATCTACGCCTGTTATGGAATCCGATGGCAAACCAAGATGTCTAGACTTTTATTATCATATGTACGGGAGTGGTGTTGGATCTTTGGTCGTTTCTGTTGGCTATGACGGTATCTCGAGCGACAATTTAAAAATCACTGGCAATCAAGGAAACTGGTGGAACCATGGCGCTACTACTATCGATGTCCCAAGTGGAAAGAAGTTCCAGGTAAGTTTAGTAGTCCTTAGAGTTGTCCTGCAAAGCAGCAATGCAACAAACTAGCAACACTTACAGCGTAACCCGTTATACTTTGATGTGCAGCCGTACTTTAAAACTTTAGCCAGTGAACAGAAATACTGTTAATTGTAAAGCTACCCATATTCTCTTGCAGAATGAAGTACCTGTATTTTTCAAATGCATTTCTTAAAAATGTCATTAGATTGCTACCTTGGGTACCACAGCCACATAAATTCGAGAGCGGAAACAGAAGATAGGAATGAAGAGCTGCTCCTCCGCTTCTCTGCTTGGCATTCTGTTTAAGCGATTGAAATTATGTGGCTCTGGTACCTATGGTATTAGTTTGCAATATTAACAATTTTGGAATAGTTCGCATAAGTTTGTCTGTAGAATGCGTATATTTAAGCTACTTTTTCTCTAGGTCCATTTTGAAAGTATGAGAGGAAAATCCTGGGCTGGAGATGTCGCACTTGATGATATAAAAATCTGGAAAGGAGCCTGCCCGAGTGGTTTGGCAAGTACTCCATGTAAGTCAGCATATAGACAGTACCTTAATGGTGCTGTTTTCATAGCATCGTTTAAAGAGCTTGAACTTGTTAACGTAGAGACAAGCCGTTAAAAAAATCATCTATGAAGAATTGATGAGTTGCAGCTGAAATCTTCTCAAGTTAAACATATGCGACATGCAAAGGTTTAACCATTTGGATGTTTTGTATGTAACTGTGTATAAACAGATGAATAATTTTCTTTGATAGAGTATGATATGTCAATGCTGGGCTCGATTACAAAAAGGCAAGATAGCCATGCTCCAAACACCCATCCTAACCGGGGGGGGGGGGTATATTTTATATAAGATGAATAGGAGTGTGTTGAGAGCAGATGACAGTCATAATTAAGACTCAATTAAAACTAGCAACAGACAATATGTATAGACGACACGTTTCTAATTTTCATATTACACTCCATTAGGTGATAACAGAAGAATTAATTATCAGAGTTTATAATTATTAACACATATTTATAATAGAGTCCGGGCAGCCAACCTTGTAAAGGGAGGTATTATAGGGTGTTGAAGAATCTCAAGCAAGATTTCGTGGCTTGATGTCACAAATGACATATCCGACGTCCCTTCTGCAGATGATCAATGCCAATATCTTAGTGTTTTAGTAGATTGTTTCTACTTCCCTATTCTTGCTGCCTGCCAGAGCTGCTTGTCCACCACTGTGCTTCCATGGATTACTAAGACTATCTTGAAAACTTGGAATGTTGGAATGTTGAATCCTGGAATATTGGAATGCGAACAGAAGAAATTCTTCTTGTAATTAAATACATTTCTTTAAAATAAGATCTCATATCAAGGAGCCCAAATATAGTTTCGACTTTTCTTATTAACATGTTGTTATATAGGTTTTAGAAAACACATTTTAACCATCCAACATTCCAGCAATCCAAGGTTCCAATATTTTTTATAGTATAATTTCAAGATAACTTTTATTGAATGGGTGAAATTGAATTTCTTTAGCTACTCTGGCTTGTCCTTTGGAACGCAACATGGGATTCTGTGATTGGAGTCAGTCGATGAGTGACAATGGAGACTGGGTACTGAAAAAGTCGAAAAGGGGAAGAGGATTCCAAGGTGACGAAGCAACCGTTGATGAAAGTGATGACGATAATAACGATGAAAGCGAGGCAGACCCACGTCGTAGGGGAGGCTCTCGTGGTCCAAGACGAGCATTATCTGGCAAACAAGGTAAAAATACCAAAATAAGTATACCCATTGTCTGTTATGCAACATCTTCTATTTATTACACGGTTTTGTTTGAGACCGTTCGAGTTTGCTTGCGGTTAGGCTTTGTGTTTCTACAGAACCAACTGAAACCGTTGGGTTCTGCTTTCGGTACCAAGACTCATCTACTTACGAAGCATGTCTCGTTCAAAACGGCTCTCGTTGAAGTGGTTGAAAATGGTTGATATTCACATTCCTTGACCCCTCCTTTATTTGACATTCTTTTTATCTTTTTCATCGCATTTTTCTTGTCATTTTTCATTTGACAAACTTTTCATTTTGTATTAAACGCCGCTCTTTGATGAATGCAGCCCTCTATTGAACGCCGCATCCAAAATTTGGAGTTTGTAATAAACGCCACGGCGTTCTTTAGAGGAAATGCGGTACTTCATGAAAGTGCGAAACACTGTAATAATAAACTAACTATATCGCGGTACCTGCAAACGCTGATAAATATTATTTCATTGCAGATTATTTCGCATACTTTAGAGGTAGTGGAAAAGGGAACACAGAAACGGCTGTCTTAAGGAGCGAACCAATTACTTCTAGTGACATAACGTGCCTGCGTTTCTTTGCTCACATGTATGGAAAAAGAATTGGAAGTCTTGCGGTCAATAAAGCTTCTGTTTTAGGAAAAACAGAACTTATAAAGCTGTCAGGAAATCAGAAGAGCCGATGGTTTGAAGTTGAAGTTAATATTCCAGCTGACAGAAATTATAAGGTATGTTTTTCATTTTATCTTCGAATAACGAAGCTTTTTTATTTTTCTTGTTATCTAACAATCGCTTCTTATATAAAATTTCTAATAAGAATTTGAGTATGATATTTTTCTTCTTCCTTACAAATGCAGATTGAAATTGTTGCCAAACAAGGGAAGAAAGCCACCATTGCAATTGATGACATCTCAGTCAGCCCTGGCAAATGCCCTTTTCCAAAAAGTAAGTTTTAACATCTGATTGCAATCTGATTAAATTTTTTAGTAGCTATACAAAAGGAAGCCTTTTGAATTCTTACCCTTTTAAGCAAAGTTTTAGCAAAGAAATATACCTTGGGCTGGAGTTAGTATGTTAAAAGTTTCGAATGCCAGAATCTTTTTCTTAATCAAAGGAGAGGAATATGTCTCTTGTCGATATTGGATATTCGTTGATCCTGCTCCAGTCTTTGCACTGACCAAACTGCAACTAAGAATAAAAGTCATGGGGCTCGGGTTGTGGGACACTCCTACTAGAGCTTCTCAGGCTCATCAAACAATCACTAAGGAAAAAGTTGAATGTTGAGATTAGAATAAAACATATAATACGCTTAAGGTATGAAGGGGGGACGAGAGAAAGAATCCTGTTGACGATTTATTCTTTTTGCAATTTTTGAGAGAATGATCTCTAAAATTTCCTTTCTAGATTTATTCGACTGTGACTTCAGTTCTGGATCTTGTGGCTTGAAACAAGTAGATTACGATGACTGTGATTGGAGCATTGTATCAGCTAATGGAGGTGAGTGGGTTGATGTCAAATATTTAGAAAATGCATAGAAAATGCTATCTCCCCATCATAATTCAGATAGGGCGTTTATATTTCATTAAGACTGACATCTTGATTTCAATACACTAGCATTCATGGACTCTAGCTCGGATGTCCGATTGAATCAGACTGTCAAAGGACCGCGGAACCTATTACAGATTGAGGGGGTTTAAACGTTCTGGGGTGGCTAAACATACTAAGAATCAAGAGCAAGGCAATCTTCTGTATGGATTTAAGTACATTCTAGATATTATTGGGTGCCCCTTCAATCCCCCTCCCCGCTCCCGTTGCTCCTGACATTGTCCCGTTTTCTTTCCGTGGAGTTTCTAAATTTACTTCAGATCCTCATCAGCTGATGTTTTAAATTTTCTGTTGAACATTTCATCTTCATCCGATGAAACATAGACTTTAATTACCATCTTTCCTTACCGAAGGTAAAGCCTTGCATTGGGATGTTGATAAATGCAGCGGAGGTTTCTTTAGCCATGGTCGCTCAAAGAGCCAACAGGATGACAATGACGAGTACGTTGCTCTACTAGAAAGAAACATTCATGTGCCAAAGCGTGGAGGATGCTTAACCATCGAATTCCACCTCGGCGCTAAAGACGTTTGTGAGCTGCAAGTGAAGATGATATCAGGCTTTGGTAACGACAAAAAACGATCACATGATGATGACGAAAGGATCTATTACAGGAAGGCCAAGAGCCGAGGTGGAAAACTGCAGAAGGCTTTTGTAACAATCCCACCATCAAGGGGAGGATGCCCACAAAGAACGGTATGCAATTACTATTTTGAAGATGAACGGCAGAGAGCTGATGTTTCAGCCTAAATTAAAACAAAATTTTCTGTCATTATTGTTTATGCCTATACGATAAAATAGAAGTTTCCTTCGCAAAATCTCAGCTCAATCACCTTAATTTGTTCTTCCTTTGCCCATACAAGTTGTTTATCGCCAAAAAGTAAAACGAAGCAGTGATAGTCAGAACAGTGTTTTCTAAGAAATGATCAGCAAGTCTTGTTTACATCAAAGATGATTATTGTTTGTTTGTTAAATCTGCCCTCTGTAATTCTAGAGAAGCTTCTATTGGCTGACTATATATTAATCAGACAAGTTGGCAAATATCTTTAAATCATCTTCTGAATCAATGCTTATAAGTATTCATAGTAGAAGCTATTTTTTAAAACAAATCCAATTTACGAATACATATTTTGCATTTCTTACTGATTATTTTATCCATAATTTCAGCTCGAGTTTGAGGCACTACTGAAAGACAGCGCTTGGCGCCATTGCCGAAAAGTTTTCATTGACCAAGTCTACTTCAGAGAAGGAATTTGTGGCAAGGTTTGAGATGTGAATAAAACCTTGACTTTATAATGCACACTTCTTCTGATACACTGGTATCACTTTGTTACTCACATTGGTATTTGTGTTAGTTTATCAATTATCAATTTAATGAATTATGTCTAGCATTTTTGCACTGCCTTGAAGTAAGGGATATGCTGCTAGATATCTCAAAATGTTTGGAAAATTAAGAGCACTGACAAATAGCTTTTGTGGTGGCATTTTCTGGATTTCATAAACAAGACTTACTTCCGTTATTTAAAAAGTTCTCTGATTTGTGGAGCTCTGAAAGTTCTGAGCTTTGTGGTACATTGTAGAGGTGAGCCACGGGCTGTTGTCGCACTAGATATTTTGTTCCATATCTGAATTCTCGTCTCATTTGTTTACCAACCCTTGATTCTTAATTTGCAAACGTAAACTGGTCATCCTTAATAAGAAAGAATTTTATTGACAATTCTAAGGTAACGCATTATAAATCTCGATATCAAAACGAGATCGAGTATTTCTTGGACAGCTCACTTTACAACTTTCAGTTAAATGTGTTGCTTCTGCTAATTACATTTGTTTGAAACGAAAAAAGAAAAACACTGTTTATTGTTAAAATGCTGTTTGTGAAATCATCGTTGCAATGTCATTGAAAATTTTTCATACAAGCCAAGCTGAAAAAGGAGCTTTTTCTATCAAGCTTTTCTTTGTTGGTGTGTATGTAGAATCATCTAATGTACGTAACAGAGCGCACCACGCAGGCGTATATAAATATAAAATTGATATGTTATCATAAAATTAATATAATTTGACTTCCGGCAGTAATATGAAGTAACTTCCGGCTTGGCTTTGGTGCACTCATCTACCTCCTCATGCAAAGGACAACACTATCTGTTCAATATAGCTAGTAGACTTTAACACGATTAAGTAGCTACAAAAGCTGTGACCAGAGAATTTTACGCGAACGATTCCTCTCTGTGATTCTATTTCTATTCTTCCCTGCCATGATTTAGAAACGTAACTTCTGCCTGTCATGCTTTAGAAACATGCTGACCAGTAAATTCTTCTCTATCATGGTTTAGAAACGATATTCTAGTCGCTGTGGAGGACACAGATCACTAGGCTAGGCCATCTCTGATAAATAGGAAGTCAATCCTAGAAATAGGAAATAAACGATTTGTGCCTCGGAAGTGGATTAAATAAAACAATGCAATTTTTATTTGGAACACGGATAGAAGTCAGTCAGAACAACGGAACAGCGGATGGAAGTCAATCTTACAATATAGTACTCGGAAATGATACCATATTTGTAAGATAACTGCACAATAACTAGTAGTTGATTGGCTCCCTATTGTTTCAGTTCTGGCGTAGGACTGCATAACATCATTCGAAATGTAGACTTCTGATGTCTTATATTCGAGACCCTCACAGCATTCTAGCAGATTTTTAAGCGTTTGAGATCAATTCTCGAACTATCGTTAATCTTCGAGGAGCATTTATTACTTTTCATTTTAATTGCAACAGTTTTGATAGCAGGAAAGACCAATGCTCAGAAGGAATAATAACGCCATACTTTGATCAATTGGGTCTGCAGAGGCAAAACAACAAATCTGTGCTCAATCTGAAAGTGAATCTTAAATCTGCTTGGGTCGCCAAAGTGCTTTCACCAAATGGAGGCTATACTTACTTTACCAAAGAGTCCTAGCCTGCGCGCAGAATCTAAGTATCTTGGCTAAAGAGTCCAGACTGGCTTATTTGCATAAAAGAGAGACAAACTGAAATGTATTGCCAACGTAATGTCATGGTGATAATGCTAACACTCCAGCTTTTTTAAAGCTGTATGTAATTGCAAGTCGAACTTTTGATGAATTTGCAGTTCTTAGAATCTATTGAAAAGGAACCAAAGAACACACGTCGGCCAATATTTAAATTATGCTAAAGATTAATAGTTATTTTAAGACTTTTGTAAATGTTTGATGCTCCGCCCGTAATGGTTTCCTGATACCAGTCCTCGTGATAACTAAGAAGAAAGTTTACTTAAAAAGAATTATCTAAAAAGGATCTATAATTTTTTACGAACAAAGAATTAGCTCACTTTTAAATTAAAACCAATCTGAAAAACATTCAACATTGTTTAAGTCTGGTCAAACTGTTACCGAAAATTTAAATAAGAGCAAAATTTATATATGTTTCATAGAAGGGTTGTCAAATGCAACAAACGTTCAATTCGAGGAGGGCATTTCGACAGCACAAAAGGCGCGGATGACATGACTAAATGACAAACAACGCCCACTAAAAATACTTGGGACACCCTGCCAAAATTACGTTTTTTTCCAATTTTAATTTTTTTCCCGAATGCTACTTCTTGCCCTCTTCGCTCAGAACTTTGTCTATAATCTAGAAAAAATAAAATACAAGCCAAAGGACAAGACGGTACACACTAATCTCCTTCTCTTTTTATAGTGAACCAACGTTATTCCAAAGGGGGAGGGGATATCTGAATTTGCCCTGAAAATGACGTCAGTTTATTCATAAGGATTAATTCATAAAAGGATTTATTCATAAAGCCAATCTGACATTACGACAAATAAATTGTTAATCGTAGTCGCCAATGTAGGACATGGAATATTAGTGATGAGTGTTTAAAAGCCTTTTTTCAAATTTTTTGGTTTTGGGGGTAAAATCTTGTTTGTGTTTGTTTCTACCTAGCATCAGACGGTAGTTTTTAGGACACTGAGATGCCTATGTTTATCGAGCAATGTTATGGTCCTTCCTCGCGTAAAATCTGAAGGAAAAATAAAGAGAATGGCTTATAACCAAGAACTGGCACAAAACTATGGCGTTTTGAAACTTGGCTATATCGCAGCCAGTTTTGTAAAGATTCAAATTCAGATAAGCAAAGCAAGGGGTATTAGAAATTTGTCGGACTGTCTGGTGCGAAGAAGGCCGCATCTCAATTCTAATAAATATATCATGTCTACATGCAAACCTTCCCAAAAGAACTTTGCTGGCACTTTATTGAAAAAAGGAAGCATGCTTTAATTCTAGAGAGACAATGTGGTTTGAAAAGACTGCGTTGCCAACAAATTCTAATGGAAGGTGTGTTCAAATGTTTACCATTTCAGTTGCAATGCAAATTCTTAAACGGCCTTTATAGATTGGGGCTGAAAATGCAAATATATGATCGTATTTCATATGCATTCGTTGAATATGTCTACTCTGTGTCCCAGAGAGTAAACCATCTTTTCAAAATGTCTAATCTGTGTAGACGTTGCTTGCATTTCGGGAAACTATAGGGCACAAAAATGACGTTTTCTAATTGCGCACCATTTTTGCAAAGCATGCTAATTCTATACAAGGAAGCGAATAGCCGTGCAGGGGTGTCTTTTATCAAAGTACAATAAAAATTAAAAAATTACGAAATTGAATAGACTGGATTAACGATCTACGTTTTTGTACGTAAACAGAATTGTATTGCTTTTTATACCCTTTTCTTCTGGGCATCTTTAAAATTGGGTCAAATCCGACGAGACCTCATTAGACTCAGAGAGCAGATTGGTTCGCACGGAAAGAGTTTGAAAGCCATCTTTAGACAATTAAAGATGAAGCGAGCTGTTTTTCTGCTCCTCTGCCTCTTCACATTTTGCCTGTCACCTGCCAAGAGTGCTCCAAAGCCTACCAATGAGCGACAAAGTGAGTACTTTTTGCATAATTGCATTATCATATCAAACTTTTTTTGTTTCTTATGCCAATTATTTTGAGTTTGCAATGTAAATTATTGGTGAGAGGATAAAAAGTTTTAAATTTGTTGTTTATCATAATTCTAGCTATTCTGCAGCAAAAAACAACACGAGTTCGAAATTTCAAAATCAACAATCCTGGACAAAAATAGTTGAGAATTTTCAAGAAACGTTGAAGTTTTCTCTTTCCTTATAGTTCCGGACTACAAATTGACCTGATCAAAAAATTATTGCCTGAAATTCTTTAGTTGCTGCCACAAACCTCTGCAGTACATTTTGTCAATCCAACTTTGTCTATAATTCGCAACTTTTATTTTTACATGATAACAACGGACTGTCCTGAGTTTTGTCAAATCTGGATATCTGGATGAGCCAAGGATATAGTTATTACCCGTGGCAGCACCATGGTTGCCGAATTTTCGAATTTTGATGCTTCTTGCTCCCTGCAGAATGCATTCTTTTAAGCAAATTTTACTAAAGCAATGCTCCTAATCATTTTTAAAATTATTTTTCTTCAAACAAAATGAGCAGCAGGTAAAAACAACTGGTACAATTTCACTGTGGTCTTCAAAAATTCCATGTTGTCAGTTACTTCTAAAGCTAGGTAACAAACAAGCAGCACTTGTTGCCAATTAGATTCCTCTATTAGAACTTCTCGTGTTTTTGCTGGTTCTTTTGACAGAGTAGATCTCAAAGATACAAGTCTAGTGAGGTTTCAATTCTTCATCTCTAAGCGAATCTATTACTCAACATCAACAAAACCAACAACTCAACCAAATTTACGAAATTACTTCGCCTGCACAGAAAGCAGTTTGTGATTAGTCCTATGGGTTTAGTTATTATTGATACACGCAAAAGAAAGGATTAGTATAATTATGCTCAAATGATTTGTATTAATGCTATGTATTAATGCACACAGTTAATTATAAGAATAAAAGCTTAAATACCAAAACAAATAAACAGCTAAATAATAGAAAATGCACAGTGGAATTCCACAATACCCTCTATCCATCTTACCATGCCTTTTGAATGTTAATAAAATCTGGAGCTCATTGTGAACTTCAGTTGACGCAACTACCCATTGACACCCCTCCACATCCCCAGTCGCGACGCCCCTGTGCCCACTCCTCCTAATTGATGTTGAATGCATGTTTTTAAAGCAGAAATGATAGAAGTTCTAATTCAACATTGACTCGTGGGGGAAAGGGGAGATTCGGATTTACAAAAGCAACTTAAAAGTAGAAAGTTGCAAAATATTGCATTTTGTCTCAACAGTTTTGTCCGGGATTGTTTTAGTGGATTGGACTGTATATCATTTTGCAATGAATATGAAAGTGGGCCCTTGAAGATTCACACCAAATACTAAATACACAAAATACTAACATTTATGGCACTTGAGTTAGGAATAGAATTTGTTCACTAAAGCCTGATCCCCGTACATCCTTGGCAGTCTATTCAAACCTGTTTGTTCTACGGAATTCTTGGCGCGGAGAAAGAAAGTTTTTCCAAAACGAGGGGCTCAATAAAAACGTCTCTTGAAACCCTTTTGTTTGCGCTATTTTCTAAGATGAATTGCTACTTAGGATCGGCAACTTTGTTTGCAGGAGTGGGGAAATTGAAAGTAGAACAAGTTACTCTTTGACAAAAAAAATTGCCTCCTTGTTAAAACACTTCAGTTGAACAAGGAATTTCTAAAATGGCTGTCATTACCGTTAGTCAGTAATGTTAGTTAAACAGTAATCCGCTTTAAGCGATTTAATTGTTACAACTGTTTTAAGTTTTTGCTAGATGCGAAAGCAGTTACTCTTTCAAAGTTCTTAGCCCGGCCATTCACTGTTATTTCAGGGCATTTCTGTTTCGAGTTAGTGTATGTGTAAAATCGGATCACAGAATTTGAATCATCATGTTGAAATTAATCTGTTCTGAAAATTTCAAGTTGTTTGGACAGTCAGACAAGCGAATTAGGCCTGTTTCAAAGAAGCATTTGCCCCCTTTTCAAATTCGTGACGTGGGCCCTGTTTAACGTGTCCTCCAGTATCCTTAGTTACCTTGTTTTTAATATTCATTACAAGACAATATTATGCAACCATTATCTATAGAATATGACTCATATACTCAGCATTAACAAAATTCAAAGACGGCTTTGTATAAAGCAGAGGTGGCGCTAGAGACAAAACATAATGTGTCGAGCTTTGTTTTATACGTCAATCCCGATAAGATAAAATTGGACTGCATAAATCTATTTCGTCTTGCTGCCAAAAAAAGGTGTAAATACTGCCTACATGAATTGAATTTACACACTTCCATAAATGTAGGAACGTTTCAAGTGTGGGGAGAGGGGCACATGTAGTCAAGAAAGGGGTCTCACAGGCCACAGTCTTGTGCCGGGAGAGATCTGGAATCCAGTTTGTTGCTAAAGTAGTATGCCTAAAAAGGCGGCGTGTACCAGAACAGAAATACTACAGTAAACTCCTGCTATAGTCACACTAAATTTTGCTTGTAAACTTGTGACATTAAATCGAGTGTGACACTGTAAACAGACCCACTTGGGCCTTAATTTTATTGAATAGTCTTGCATATTTGGGTTTAAATTTGATCTGACTGTAACCAGTAGCGTGATTATAAGCAGAGTCGACAGTATACGTGATTATAAGCAGAGTGTATTGTATGAATTCCTGCAGATTTTTAGGCTTGTGTTGTCAGATGAAAACTGTGTCATCGATAAATCTTTTCCAAAATATTGCACTCAAGATATGTTGTTCTATTGTTATCATGAATATGCTGGCATAATTTGTGGCAAAGACATTGGTGAACTTGTGGACACAGTAAGAAAGGGCTTGAGTGGGTACAACTTACCCATTATTTTGTGTTACCGGAATCGAGGGCCAGTTCTCCACATTTTCAACTTTTTCCAGGGCAAAAATTTTATGCAGGGCAAATATACAGTCAAGAAACCCCCCCCCCCCCAACAAAAAGTATGAAGTGACGCCCCTGACCAACATGGGGCCAAAAATACCCCATGCCTCCTTTTCTAGCAAAAATTCAACGTTGTTGACGCAGTTATTGAGGAAGTCCGTTATCTGATGCAGTATTGGATAAGCAATGCAGCTCAATATTCAGAAATATTGCATTTCTATCCTTATTCAATAGACCGCTTTTAATATTGTATTCAGTATGTAAAGAATGAAGGATACACCGCAGTTAAACACCGTACGTCCCAACGCTTTTTGATAGCCAATCAGGGGCGTAATTTGGCCAGTAGGTTTGGGGGGGGGGTGAAAAGGGTTTCTGCCCTGCAAAACTGAGTGGTGCCCTGCAGACCTCGTAGCAAAGGTTTGTCTATACTCTAAAGGTTACTAGTGAAAGCTTCACCAGTGTACACTGGTCTTTACCAAGGAAAAATTTCTAAGCAATAAAAACAAACTTGAAACTTCATTGCCTATGAAATATCTATTTCTCTACGTGAGCGTAAATTATATGTCAAATTTGGTTTTCCTTGATAATAAAGCTTCTATCTCGTAGCATATTATTTTTGGGTGCATTATATGGGCGGAGCAACGAAATTGAGCCCGGGGGGGACTAAGAATCACGTTTACTGATATAGGAGGACCCACCGGCTGGGTCCGACGTGAAGAAATTTTTTGAAATTATACCTTGCAATAGGGCTAAAAAGCATCTTTCAGACCGAAATTTAGCAAAATACTATTGTGCTAAAAAACTGATTATTGTTTATTGGGAAAAATAGGGAGGGGCATGTCATGCTAAAACTCTAGTGATAGACGTTGTGGAAAGAAAGAAACGGTAACCTTTCGTTGCAGACTGCACATAGTTGACGAAAATGTTGATGAGGAAGATGTTGTTTTGATTGGGGGAATTTTATTTCCTGAACAGAAATGTGCAGTTTCTTGTATCGAGAAGGCCATCCAAAATTAAAACATTGCAATGATACAGAAAGTGATTTACTGAATTAATGCAAATAAAAGAAAAAAAAGAAAAATATACGTGAAAAAGTTAGTAATTAGATCAAACAAAATCGGCATCTTAACAGTTTACTCTCTTTTTATTTCATGTACTGTTAAAAATTAATAGAAAAAATGATAAAAAAGTTCTTATCTTGACCAAAGTGAGGGCCTTCAGCCCCCTATTCCCCCCAGTGACGCCGTGCCTGTCATGAAAATAATTTACAACTTAAATTAATTTATATGGACTCAACCTTGCCCTCATAAACATATGCATCAATCATTGCATCCATTGGCTATGACTTTCGGTAAGACATGCTTTCGCTTTGCAAATAACGGAGCTTTTCCTTACATACCTGTTCCGTTCTCTAAAATGCAATATCTGGAAGGTAAGTTCATAACAAATATGATATTTCCATTTCAAAATTCCTAAAAGGCCCTTTACGAACTTCAGAGGCGACATTTCTGCGTGGCAATAAAGCTCTTCTTGGCGCCCTGCGAAATCTTCGATTGCTCTGCGAAATCGACTATTTTTTAGATTGGGGGGGTGTCACACCCCCCCCCCCCCACACCCCCCGGTATTTTCGCCCCTGTAGCCAATAGACCTATTGTTCCATACCAAAAATCTGCAGTGTAAAACCAATTGTGTAAAACCAAAACCAATTCCAATTCTCAAACACAGTGATATTAGGATTCCTACCCAATACAATATTTATGATTGCATCAGCACTTTTCTCGCGCCATTATATCCTTTGGACACTGGTGAGAGGCCAAACAAGTATGGCTAATAGTATCAACCAAATCAAAATGATTCGCAAGAAATGTCATTCTGTAACTACACATGTTTCTGCAAAAGGACTTGAACACTTGGAACTGCCATCTAGTGCCAGAAATTACCTTCAGCATCTTGACTGCAAGCAGAAGCGAGCTATCTCATTTCTAGCGTAGTCACTTATCAACCATGAACCCCTCTCGTCCAGCAAGCTTCAGCTTTTAATCTACCTTTTTTATTCCTGGTTGCAGGTGAAGCTGGTTGGATAAACTCTTTGGAAGGCAACATATTGGACGATCAGGAAATTGAATCCCTTTCAGTCGATGATTCTCATGCAGATAAAGGTAACCTAGCCGTAGGCCTAGGCTGCACTCCCCAGCTTTTTTTGCAGAGTTGTATTATCAAGAAAAGCCAACGTTTAGCAATGTGCATCGTTTATAAATTCCAATAACTCCAGTTACTAGCAAAACTGGTCTCACAACATTCAAATTTCTGACGTATAAGAGAAAACATATTGTAAATCTGGTCATTTTATTTAGGCCTTTCATGGGTTCCAGTGAAATTGTGTTATAACCACTGGCAGACACTTGGGGAGGCAAGCCTATTGTTTAAATGAGATTATGTCACATTTTTCTTTGTTTAAAAACAAAAGAAAATTGTCTTCCAAAATATCGGGGAAACTTCTTTCAAAACTGCCCACATTTGCTACTGGTTCTATCTAGCGGTATACCCAGGGACGCCAGAGAGGGAGCATGGGGGTCTTCCACCCCTGTTGCCTTTTGATAGGAGGGGCAAAGGGGGCCAGAATGCCCTTTTCATAGGAGTGCCCATAACATCAGTTGTTTGTGATTATCAAGAGATTCAAATGAGATTAGTTGGAGGTTGGCTCAGTTGTTAGAGGCGCTGACTACAGACACAAGGGTCTGTGGTTTGAGTCCCTGGCATGACCAAACTTCCAGCCAGAGTGAGGAGAGTTGCCAGCTCTCTGTAATTCCAGGCATAGGAATCACAAGGTGTGGTCACATCGAGAGCAAGGACCAGGACACTGTTGATAAGCATAAGCTTCTCAGTGTCCGAGAAAACTATCTTCGGATGCTAGGTAGAAACAAATACAAATAAATGAAGTTCTGACTGCACTGCCTTGTTCATGATGACATTTGTCATTACTTACAAAGTAATTTATTATGCCAAAAGTTAGCCGATTTCCAAGATATTTGCAGAAGATCGAAAAGAAATGACAGTTACAAAAAGATTGTTAGTAGCTGGGAATTATTTTTCAAATGCCCTGTTACTCAAGCCTGCCCCCTTGCCCCTTGGTCGTTTCAGCATCCCTGGGTTTACCTATCAATTCTTGAAGGCAATCTTGCAACATAATTATCTGATCCCTTCCCTATTAGATGAAGAACAATGCAGCCCTTATTTTTGCAGTCTTGCATATAAATTGTCACAGTAGAGACTACTTTTTTGGTATTAAGGTTTATTGAAGCAACTCACTACATTGCAGAAAAGGGAAACTGTTAAGTATAATTATGGGATAAACTTGCTAGTAGCGACCCTACAAAATTTGATGCCCTGTTCACACTACAAAAACTAGCCCAAGCTCAGAATAGGCTAAACTAGCTCAAGTCCGCTCAAGTTTCTCTAAACCAGGCTCAGACCCTTTCTTTTTGATGAAGTACAGAATCAATAGAAGTAATTTGCAGTAATGGTTTCTTTCTACCAAGAAACATGAACAAAAATGGGTTGGATAATTTTCAAAATGTGCTTATGACTAAAATGAAATGAAAGAAAACAGGCCAAAAGTTTTATTTTGAAAGAAAAAAATTCTAATCCAGATTAATCTTCAATCCTTGATTGGTTGGATCATTCAATTTTCTAAATAAAGGCCTTTTTAGAGCTTTACCTGATATTGAAAATGCATCTTCTTTTAAAAACAAACAAACATGTTGTGTACAATTTTATTTTTTTGTTAAAACTAAAACCTGGCCTAATTTTCTGTCCACACTGCCATAACATAGGCTTATCCGCAAAGAACCTTGGCCAAACTAGCACATGCCAAGCCATGATTTTCCCTGCCCATGCAGGCCAGGCCAAAGTCATTGTGGGCATATCAATCTTTATGTATTTTAGAAAACCATTATCTTTTGAATCTTTTTTGTTGTCAAATGATTATCATTGAAATAGAAGGAAATCCAAATTTGCTAAGGTAGTTTTATTAACAAAAGAGCCCTTGAGTTTACATTTTAAAATTAGGATGAAGGATTAATTATAGCTAAGCATTAATTTCTCTTTCATAGTGATTTCAAAACAATATTTGAATAAAGTTGTTAAGCTCATTAAAAGTAAAACCTTTGTGTGTTTATTTCCTTTTCAGACTTGGATAAAGAGCTTGAAGATATAAAGGCAAAAGAAGACTCTGGACAGAAAGGTGAATTGTTTATTTTGCTTTGATGAGGTTATTTTGAGTCTCCCTTGTTTTCACAGGCTCTGTTTTCCTGAGGTATTGTTTCCACTTTTGTTTTGCCACTGTTAATTTCAACTATCAGTGTGAGACAGGGGGCTATTGTTACATTCAAACCCCCAAGCATCATTGGATTGATTGTTTAGTTAGGATTTAAACTTTCCTTAACATTTGAACACATTTTGATCACATTTAAGAAATTGCAAAAACCTTGATAAATGATAGCTGATGTTTTGCTTTTTTTGAAAGGATTGAAATAATAGTACCATACCAGTGTCTTGAAAAAACACAATAGATCTATTTGCACAACTGCAATCTTTTACATAGGACATGAACAATTTTTTCCTTCTTACAACCGAATGGTAATAACTGCTACCTTTTATCAAACAAGAGTTTCAAAAAACATTCTCAAAGGGTTCCTGTGTGGAACAACCCTTAATCCTGTACAAGACATACAACATAAGATAAACTTCTATTTTCTTGTGCTTTTCTTCCAATGCACATGAAAGCAACAAAGTAATTCTTGTAAAAGGGTAGATTTTAAAATATTTCCTGCAGAACTTTATTAATGAAAGATTCCCTGCAACCACCTGGTTGCATTGTCAGGTGGGTTTTCATGCCCTGTTACAACTGATGATTGGTGAGAATCCACCGAGCAGTGCAAATGTCTTTGTCAAAGTTTTTTAGATATAAGTGCTAGGGGATTCTGGCAAAGGGGGAACTTGCATTCTTTTACTCTTGCTTTCTTGAATTCTGGCAATCAACCCATTTGCAAAGAGCCACCTGCTCAGAAACCTCTCTACCATGTTTAGCAGCATGATAAAGAGAAAAAGTAGCTTAGTAAAGCCAAAAAGTCATTGATGTAGTTTTTTTAGTCCTATTCTTATAATTACAGGATTTGGTCATGGTACAGAAAAAGCAATTTCTACCCCCCCCCCCCCTCTTAACAAGTGACCACGTGTTTGGTTGGTCCAATCCTTTGTTGGTAACCCTTATTTAGTATAGGTTCCCCCGAATAAGCAATTCCTATCAGTTTTTTGAGTCCATGAATACTTTGTATGTAACAAGGAAAATCTTCAACTGACATACACAAGGTATTGGGGTGTGTGGTGGTGGGTATGGCATTTTGAAGATGCCTACAGCACATCCCCTTCTTATAATATTCTAGGTCAGCACCCATACCTGCTATTGCTAATAATCCAATTATTCTTTTTCTCCGTGCCGCTCTCCGTGCAACTTTTGACAAATACATTGACATGATTGATTTAAGGAATGATGATGCAGAAAAGGAATCATTAATGATCCCTGATCAATTTGAGGTAAAAATTCAATTGAAAGAAAAAGATTGCTTGTCTACAATCATCAAAACGATTCTTGTCAAAACGATTATATGTCTGGACGAATTTTGCCATGAATTTTTCAAAAAATATTTTGGAGTTTTTTTGGGAGGGGAGGGGGAAGGGGGCAGATAATCGTGATATCTGCTATAGAATTGCCCATGGTGTGATATGTACCTACTGATATGGATTCTCAAATAATGATCTTGTATCTTCCTTGAAAAGAGCCGATTGGGATTAATATCATATGCTTCAACTGATTTTTTCGCAAATATTCTGTGTGATCATTAATGCATCTATAGTATCAATTATGTGTTTTCAAATTTATAATCTAATGACCAAAGGCTCAACAATTGCAATGTATAGCTCAAAATCTTATCATCTTTGTCATTTGCCTTGATCATGATTTATCAATGTTTTATCTAGATACCAGAAGCAATGCAGCAAGTATCGATCAGATTAATAAGATTAACCAAGGTATGCTATTTTTCCTTATTAAAGAAAATGTTTTAGGCTATATGTTCCTTTACTTGGCTACTGTTATTTTTATAATCAGTTGCCTTTGCTGTAGAAGCCTGTGATATTGAAAATGTTAATGGCATTGAGTCATGGTAAATAGGCCTTCTCTATTGGGGGTCATTTGGTTTCGGCGTGATCGGTGCTGTTTCATGTGATATTGGCATCCGTTGTTGACAACTTGCTATTGATGGAAACTGTTTTGTTAATCAGTACGAGGTGAGTTCATGTGACCAGTTTAAGGTCAACCAATAGCATCGCAGTCACGAAAATCGTGAATCAGCGGATTTTGGCACTTTGGGTATACCTAATCCATGACTCAATCATGACTCAATGTCTTTAATTTGCAAGTGATCCTATGTGAAAACTTTAGCAACAAATATCGAGCAATTTGTTTCTCCTATTGAATCTCAGAATCAGAGAAACAAAATGTAGAAAACAGGAATGTCACCGAACCAATTTTTTTAATTGTCCTATTTCATGTTTTTTCAAATGTTTTTCAGAAAACGTTGAGAAAATTCCAGTAAAGTTGGAAGGGGGAGATATAGCCAAAAACCCACGCTCACCTTCAGATGATGACATCGAGAAGAAAGCCGCTCATCGATACCTTGGCAAGATATGGCAGGATAGGACTATTCCTTACATCTTTAATGCTTCTGTACCACGTAAGTAAAATCATAGCAGAATTGGAAAAGTAAATGCCAATTTATAAGCAGAAGCCAGTGGTAAGCCAAAAAGAAGTTTTGCTATTTTCTGAACCAGGCTAAGCCATTCTGTGACACTAGATAAACTTGACGAATCAGAATTATCTAAACAAAGCCAAGCAATCTAACTGGTCTTGCTCGAGTCAAAATAGGTGCTCCATCCATGAATCAAGTTTCTAAGAAAATCAAGGTGCTCTATTTCAACACTTAAAATGGAAATTTTCATTAGGACATGCTTTGGAAGAGAGTCAGGTAAGAAATGCAATGGGGAAACTAAACAACACCACATTTTGAATTAAAGAACATGACCCCGCTAAAGACGTATAGGTTTTCTATACACAGTCACAGATTCTTGTTGCTAGAAGTCTTCATCACATAAAGAGCTCTTTCTGTATCACTACTGGTTTCATCAAAAGGCATCATGGCTTTGTTTGACACGCTAAAAGGCCATTATCACAAGGCAAAAGGCAGCAGCAAGTCGCGAAGTATACAAATTAAACTTGCTGTTAAGATGAAACTACGTATCTAACTAGCTTTAAAAATGATATTTTTAAAGAAAGAAGCCGTAGCTTTTTTTATAACTTCCTCATGCTCATTGATGGGTAAAATTTCCTCTGAAGAAAGTCTTTGTCAATGGGATAAAGGCGTGGAGGCAGCCTAAGTTAAGCCCGAAAATTGATACAATGAACGAAAGTGGGTGGACAAAATCTTTTTAAGTTTCTCATTTTAAATTCCCTTCAACCCACATACCTAACTCTAAATAACAAAGTCAATCCCTTTCATGAATACAAAATATATACAGTTAAACTAAGCTTGAGTACAAAAACGTAGCTACCTAGCAGCTGCTCTATCAAGGAGTTGTCTTTTCAGTTGCTTTAAACTCAAAAGATACTTTTGATTGCTTTTTGAACACATCAAGCGCATTTCAGGCATTTAGAGCCGGATAGTGAAAGCCTTTTTCGACACATTCAAGATAACGACTTGGGGCTTGTAGGTTCCTCCAGTTCTTTGGGGTGCTGTGTCCTTTGATTATATCCACCCCGAAAAGCGTCCAGGACTCGCCTGTTGTTTTTTGTATACCATAACCTATCGATCAAAATTTATTTGTTCTTGAACGGTAACCAGTTATTTTGTTTTTTCCAAAACTCACGATCAAAAACATTAGAGAAAGGTTTTAGAAGTAAAAAAGTGGACATCGTCTCTGGAGGCGAGGATATACCCCAGACTTAAACGTTATGCCTAAAGTCTCTGGACGAATATCTCATTTTTTGTGTGCGCAGAGGCTCATGTTTCAATCACCAATTTTAATTATCTTTAAAATGCAGATATGGATCAAAGCAATCCAGAAATTTGTTATGCAAAATGCCCTTGAAAAAGCTGGTCAAGGGGCCGCTGTAAGCATGTAGCAGCATTGCTTTATGCATGACTGGACTACGTCAACTTTGGGGTATCACGTAAACTGAAATGCACCCAAAACTAGCTTGCTTGCTTCGACTGATGCAAACATTACATTGGAAGTTTAATGACTTTGTTTTGCCATAAATTTTAAATTTGATTTGCTTATGAAATTTAGAATTTTTTAAAAGATGCCCTTATTTTGAAATTAATGTATGCGTATTTTATAACTAATCCTTGAAAAGTTTTATTGATTCTTTGGGCATAGAAGTAAATCCACTTTATAAGCCTGGCACATATAAGTAAATCCACTTTTCTCATAAGGTTCTTGTTCTCACATGGAAATGCATAAAATTTCAAGCTTTTTATCCCATTTGTTGTTGTAAAAACACATCGTTACACAGCAGGTAAATACACCAGAACCTTCTTCTTTCCTCCTCATCCTTTTGTCTGCACCTGCACGCCTATCGATTTGCTGGATTTCCAAATTTTGTCAAGGACTCCTACCTCAAGCGATATTTTGCCAGGACATGTTGAGTTTTTAAACACACCAGGGCAGGCGTTCTCAGAAATATGATCTGCAAAGTTTGTTTCAAAGTTTCATTTGTTTGCTTCGCGACTTGATGCTGCATGCGAGCGTGTTAGCATGCGAATGGTGCCTAACTACAAGTCCCAGAATGCAATGCACAAATGGATAATATGTCTTCATTAGAAAAACGGCCTATTAATTTTAAGATTTGCATAGATTATGAATTTGATAAAGAGTGAAGAATAGTATGTTATTTATAAAAATATTCCTTTAAAGATCAGGATCAATGCCTACAAGTTATTGTTATATGTGGTTAGGGTTAGGGTAAGGGTTAGTGGAAGGGTTAGGGTTAGTGCATTTGTTGGTAAATAATAGTCGATGGCAGGAGAAGTTTCGGATGTATCATGACTTACTTTAACTTTTACGCCAATACTGAACATTGCTCTAAAGTATTTAGCTCAAATAAATAAGCTGAAGCAAATCGGAAATTGCAAAATGAGAAGATCGTATGATCGCATGTATAAACCCAAACATACATAGTTCCTTGGTATTTATTGATTATGATAACTATACATGGAAATCAGAAGTTTTTATGGTTTAATTGAGTCATACCTCTCTGACGCAACTTTTGATTTAAATTTGTTTGATCTTTTACAGCGAATGATAGGACGGTGATTCTGGCAGCCATGGCTAAATATCACAATCACACATGCCTTAAGTTTGTCGATGCTACTGGAAATACATCAAAATACCAGACTTATTTGCATATAGTACGGTCATCTGGGTATGGAAATAAACATTTTCTTTTTTTTGCTGAATTGTAACTAGGCCTAGCCTTGCCTTTGTGTAATTATGGGCTTTCAACTTTTGTTACTTTAATCTTAGGTTTTTATGGAAAAATGCCTCTGTCTATGAGTAAATTAATTGCACATATCCCTTTTATTGTCAACAAACTGTATTTACAAAACGTGTTCCAAATGAAGTTTCGTCGATTCGAAAAGGCGCTTTATTTTTAGAAAATAATCACATGCAGGCACGATTCTGTTTGAGGTGTCATGTCAGTGGTTTTCTTCACTTCACACGATTTTGTAAGTCGGCTTATTTGAGGAGTTTCCGAAGCTAAATCCGCGCAAATAGCAATATTCCCCTTTCTAGTAAACGTTCAGGATTGTTTCTGGATTCGCCATCTACAAGTGTTTCTTTCAATTGTGTTGTTATTGCTATTGCTGAAATTGACAGCGCTTAATCAGGCAGTATGAAAAAGTGTTTAGGCGTTGTTATGAACAATGAAAATTGAAAAAATTATCATCAGGGACGTTATTTCAAAGAATTACTGGGAAGTGTGGGATGATTGGTATGTTTCTCGATATATCTTTGTTTGCAACCTAAAAGTGATTCCTAATCGCTCATTGCCCTCGAATAAGTGATTCCAAATCGCTTCTGTTGTAAGCGAGAAGGAGATTGTTGAACGATGGATCCAGAGCCTCGTCTCTCCCTTTTACTCTTCCATTCTCCTTCGCAATTCCTTCCCCCGGTGTTCATCCTTTGACTGTCTGAGGCTCTGGCACCCAGGGTATTTGGACAACAGATTCGTCTCCTATTTATCTGACATACATACAGAGGTGGAAAAAACTTTTTTCTTTCTGGGAACCTAAGTATCTGGCTAAAAACTTTCTGCAAGATTTCAAGGGGTAGACAAACAAACTTTCTGTTTGTGCCTACAATACTGTATTTAGCTGAAGAAATTCAAGACGTTTATATGCAACTGACTATGAGTAGGCCTAACTCAACATATTAGATATGGCTTTACTTGATGCATAAATGCACATAAGAGGGAAATCAACTTTAGCCAGAAATTTATGCATTTAGTCAATCATCGTGATGGAAAAACCAAAAACAGAAGGCAATAATTTCTAAACATAGTTTCAGAAGAATCAGGGGCAAAATCATTTGAATTGTATGGTGCATTTTACAGTGAAGGCTTAACACAGCCTATTCTTTGACAAGTTTGAAGAAATATATGGTTGAAATGGAGTCCTAACATGCACCAAATTACTTTAACCAAGCATATTAACTTATGATCAATGCTGCTCACACCATAGTACAAGAAATAATTTCTGTGAAAGTAGATTCCAGTCCCTATATTAATCTCAGTCTAAACAATGGTTTGTCTAAAAAGCTCAGCTGCCAAAAAAAATTTTGATGGTGAGTGGTTGAGATTTCTGTGAGATGGTGAATGTGCACAAAGAATTTCTTTCCAATGGAAAGAGGCTATACCCGACAGTCCATTGGCAGCTCATATTTAGCTGCTTACAGGCAAGTTGAAATAATATTAAATGCTGATTTGACTTAACTCTTGTCACCAGATTTTTACATTTACTTTAACACTTCAAAACTTTTCTGTGAAACTTTCTGCTAATATTTTCATCCAGAAAAATTTCTGGGAACTACGTTCCCAGGTTCCGATACTTTTTCCACCTCTGCATACATATTTAACTTTTAATATGCCACCTCTGTTTCACCATTTCTCTTGAAAGAAGAACTAAAAACTCTTTATCACCATTTCTCTTGAAAGAATGCGGTGTATATCAATCTTTTTATACAATTTTTTTATTAAGAAAACTGTATCTGTTTGTGAACCGTCTTAAGAAACTGCAGTTCCTGATGAGTTCTAGTGCGTGCGCAGCTTTGTTTCTCGAATAAGATGCAAGCAAGGTAAGGGAGCGACACACATGGTTGCCCCGGAGCCTGGCCTCGCTCTCGGCGGCCCTGTATCTATGACTTGAACGCCTTTGAATTGGTACCTTTGTGTTGTAGATGCTGGTCCTATGTTGGAAGAGTCTTCACAGGAGAACAAAAGCTTTCCATTGGATCAGGCTGTGGCTCTGTTGGGATTGTTATCCATGAACTTATGCATGCTGCTGGCTTCTACCACGAGCAATCGCGATATGACAGGGACGACTTCATAGAAATTCTATGGGAAAATATCCAAGATAGTGAGTAGCTTATATATGATCTATTGCGGTGTAAAAAGATCTTAATAATGTTAGATAAAACCGACAGTTATGAGATACAAATTTATTTCTTTCCAATCCTTTGTTTGCAAAATCCAACAGGAATCTCACTAAGTGTAGAATGTTGTAAAAATAGATATAAACATTTCGGTCATTGCAAAAATAAAGTTTAACATTTCGGACATTGAAAAATCAGAGTTTAATATTTCGGACATTAAAAAAAACCGGAGATCAACATTACGGACATTGAAAAATCAGAGATTAACATTTCGGACATTGAAAAATTAGAGATTAACATTACGGACATTAAAAATCAGAGATCAACATTACGGACATTGAAAAATCAGAGATCAACATTACGGACATTGAAAAATTAGAGATTAACATTTCGGACAATGGAGGTGATAATTATGATGTCAAGAATGATCAAATGAGCAGGAAAGCATTCCTGTGAACCATGCTTGTTAGATGTGATGAATGGACAAATAAAAAGCCTCAGAAAGAATCTGAAATGCTTTGCAGGAGCTGTTTCTGTTACATGATGAGAAATAGGCTGTGTTTTTTATTTTCATGCAGAACATTACTAGGCTGAATTTGAAAATATAGTCACAAAGTAGGAACTTTAAAAAGTAAAATTTGCAGCTGTAAATTGTTCAGGCTATTTGATTTGATTTGATTTGATTTGATTTGATTTGATTTGATTTGATTTGATTTAATTTGGTTTGATTTGATTTGATTTGATTTGATTTATTGTTCAAAATCTATTACAATAATAATTGTTAATAAAGTACTGATGATAATAATTTAGAAAAATAAAACAACAACACAATGCAGCTAGGTGTAGTAGAATTCCTAAGGAGGAGCTCTCAAAGTAGGTAAACTAACGAGATGAGAGCCCCCCCCCCCTGTCGTCTATAAGAACCATAAACACAAAGGCTATTAATTGGACTATAAGAATTTCGAATAGATGATACAATTTTCGGTCTCAAGAATTGCTGAAAATATTTACCGTCCAATTTTGTTTGGAAACCATCAGAAGAAATCAGTCATATCTTCCATACACGATGAATACGTTATAAACGTTTTTCTACGGGCGCCATTGGCAAGTACTTTTTGAAAGGTTGTATTGTGGTTTCGGAGCGAAGGTTCCATTGTAAAGATTTTAAGAAATTTTCAAATATTGATAAGGTAATGTCGTAAAAATGAAGTAAAAAAAGCAATAAGCAATATCTTGATTCTATGTTTGCTTCAAAAAATGAATTAAATCCCAGGACAGTGTCCTACCAATACTTCAAACATTCCACAGTTCAAAAATGTTGAAAAAAGAGCTAGAAAATTTTATGATTATTTTTTGTTTTTTACAGAGAGGGAAGGCAACTTTGCAAAACAGACTGCAGAAGCCGTCCAAGTATTTCAAACTGCGTATGATTTCGACAGTGTGATGCATTACGGAAAAACGGCCTTTTCAAAGAATGGAAAGAATACTATACAATCAATTACTGATCCGAGCAGATCTTTTGGACAGAGAGCTGGCTTCAGTACTCTTGATATACAGGAGCTTAATGCTCTTTATC